>NW_026732000.1:282500-422500 GCF_028476545.2 Physella acuta
TAAATTATATTTTTACACAAAGGAAATAATTACCTGAAACAATTGAATACAAGTTAATATCAAATAATATATGTGGTGTACAGATGTCGTAATTTGTGTTTGTAAAAATGATTAAAATAAGCAGACATTACATGCAAATAGTACCAGACTGACGTGGCAACAGAATTATACTAGACTGAAGTGACAACAAGTTTGTACTAAACTGACAAAACAACTCAATTTTACATCACTGACGTCACAACAAAATAGTTACAAAGTGAAAAGGAAATTGTACCAGCCTGAAAGACGTCACACGTATAATAATACGAATAAGATTTTAAAATAGCGTATTTAAATTTTGTTAAAAAAGTGTGTGGTTTAAATAATAAAAGTTAAGTGAAAAAATGTCATAATAATTAGTTATATGTATTTATAAATATGTATGCTTTCTTCTTGATGCTTAATTGCAATAATAAAGGCATTGTTATCAAACCCATGCCAACAGGTTATGCGCCAAATGGCACCTTGACTCTGACTTCAGCCTGCTTTTCTGCATTTACTTTCATAGCCTCTGTCAACCTAACACTATCTGCAAGGCAGCAGTCACTCGATTTTTGGGTTTGATATCCTTGATATTTTGCTGACGTCGGCTAACAATTATCATCTGCGTGGGATTCGAACTAAGTACCTTAGAAATTAGCAGGAATAAGCTTCCTCGCGATTAAGCCGCCCACATGTCTTTGCGCTAATATTAAGAACTAGCGTACCCGTTTTGTAACTAACATAGGCGCCATAGTGCTTACAGGGTAACCTAGAGCGCCACATAGCATCCTAAAACAATTATACAGATTGCATCATTCGCTAAAATTATACAAATCAACTGGATTTTTTCTTTAACACGTAGAAAAAAAGAATATTTGACGTGTTATAAACATCAATGTGGCTGATTCAATAAGTTAGCGTTACTAATGGTCTATTCTTAGATGCTCGATATCAATTTCTGATTGGATTATTTAAAAGTAGGTGCTAATTGAATCATTCGCAAAGGAACTAAACTGGATTTTTTTACGGACAAAAACCCCCCAGTTAATAATCTAACCTAGGTTAATTTTCCTGATTATTAAAATAAAAGGTATTACATGGCCCTCGGCGGCCCATGTGAGCCTTTGGGGGCCGAAACAGACATTTTTATTTGCAGCCTATTCGCCAGAGGACACGCCTGATTCTATTTAGTAAGCGTTTGTAACGCCCCATCCTATCCATTGTCTATCACACTGTTTAGACCGAACGTAGTCACCATAGCGCTCACGGGAAAGACCAGGGCGCCAAATTGCATCCTGCCAGGGAGCCGCCCATGCAAAATTAAATAACCCCTTCCCCACCACCCACCCACCTGTAATTCCCCCTCCAGAAGCATTCTCGTGAGTATCCATCAACTCCCTAAAGTTTTATGGCACCGGGATAAACTGTGTCGAACGGTAATTGTCTTTTATATACCGTATATATAGAGAAAATTGCACCCTTCTGTGGCGCCGCCCATGTGAATATAAAAATGATTTTTTATAGAACCCTTCCCTGGAGTGTTTTAATCAAGTCCCTGAAGTTCGATGGCCATCGGATGAACGTTGTGAGACCGCAATCGACTTTTATTTTTATATACCATATATAGAGAGAAAACAAACCAATCCCTGTCGGCGCGCCAACCCTCCGTATTTGAAAATGTTTCTAGCGCAGAATCCTTCTCAAACATTTTCTCAACAACTTTCCAAAGTTTCACGGCAATCGTGTGAACGGTGTCACTTCAATTCTTTTTTATTATTGTAATACCCTATAGAGAGAAAAATCGCACCCTCCCGTGGCGCCGCCCTTGCGAAATTAAAACATATTTTTTTGCTGAAGCCTTCCAAGTAGTGTTCTAATCAACTCCCCAAAGTCTCATGGCTATCGGATGAACGTTGTCAAACTAAAATCGACTTTTATTTTTATATACCGTACATAGAGAAAAATCGCACCCTCCCATGGCGCCGCCTTGCGAAATTAAAAATGATTTTTTGCAGAACCCTTTCCTAGAGTGTTCTAATAAACTCACTAAAGTTTCATGCCTATCGGATAAACGGTGTCAAACAGAAAGACCAACTTTTTTTTATATACCGCACATAGAAAAAAAAATTGCACCCTCCCGTGGCGCCGCCCTTGCGAATTTGAATTTTTATTTTCGCAGAAATCTCGCCAGGAATATTCTCAACAACTTCCCAAAGTTTCACGACGATTTGATGAGAGGTGTAGTAATGAATAAAAGGCAGACAGGGACACAGACATACAGACATACATTGCTTTATATATATATATATATATATATATAGATTGTTTTTTAGAAAAAAAAAAGTTAGTACATATTTTGTATATAAAGCATAATTTCTAACATGATATTTACTGAAGTCAGTCAGACATGTGTCTCAACTTTAGAGAACAACGTGTAAGCAAAGCTGTATGTGGTTTTATGTCGTAGTTTTATGTGGTGGTCTCATGTTGTGGTCTCATGTTGTGGTCTCCTGTTGTGGTCTCATGTTGTGGTCAGGGACGGCTGTACAAAGCTGACACAGTTGTATCTGAACAGCTGAGAACAAAAACAATAAAATGATGATATTGTTGATATGTCCTTTCTTAAGTTACTTATTCTCATAGCTTCAGATAACTTATACAGTCTCGTAGCTTCATATAAAAAATGTCTCAAGGCTTCAAAAAGCTTACTTCATATAGTGTATCCTAACATTTAAAACATTTAAAAAATTAACTAAAAGATCACTATGCACCACACACATGCCCAATAAAAATAGACCTTAATTGTTGACTACAGACATCCTAACCATTTGCCACAAGACACATTTTTCTTTTTACATTAAATGAATTCGTAAATTAAACCCATTAAAGAATAACCACCTTAATAACCAGTTTAAAAACTGTGGACAACAGCTTGGCCCACGAATGTATACGGTACGTGTACATATTTATTTTACCTTTTATTAAATACTTACAACAAAAACCAAACGGTAGGCAAAAACAAAAAGATAAAGCAGACATTGTCTAATTAGTGAACAAATATTTGAGAATGAATTGTAAATTATTGAAAACCTTCTATTTACTTGAACGAAAATTTGACAATGTTATTTTGTTTGAAACATGTAGAATACACTTTTTATTTAGTGGTTGTTGTGTTGGTTTTCATTTGGCATCGACAGTTAAACATCAAGAGAAATTAAAACAAGCAATAATAACCTACGTCTCTATGGGATCATGCTCATTGCTGAATACATAATAAATATATACGTGGTCTGTTTGATATGTCAAACGAGTAAACACAGGAAAAAGTTACGCAAATCACTCTGTCCCGTGGCTCTACTCTGTCCCGTGGCTCTACTCTGTCGCGTGGCTCTACTCTGTCCCGTGGCTCTACTCTGTCCCGTGGCTCTACTCTGTCACGTGGCTCTACTCTGTCCCGTTGCTCTACTCTGTCCCGTGGCTCTACTCTGTTCCGTGGCTCTACTCTGTCCCGTGCCTCTACTCTGTCCCGTGGCTCTACTCTGTCCTGTGGCTCTACTCTGTCCCGTGGTTCTACTCTGTCCCGTGGCTCTACTCTGTCCCGTGGCTCTACTCTGTCCCGTGGCTCTACTCTGTCCCGTGGCTCTACTCTGTCCCGTTGCTCTACTCTGTCCCGTGGCTCTACTCTGTCCCGTGGCTCTACTCTGTCCCGTGCCTCTACTCTGTCCCGTGGCTCTACTCTGTCCCGTGGCTCTACTCTGTCCCGTGGTTTACTCTGTCCCGTGGCTCTATTCTGTCCCGTGGTTCTACTCTGTCCCGTGGCTCTACTCTGTCCCGTGCCTCTACTCTGCCCCGTGGTTTACTCTGTCCCGTGGCTCTATTCTGTCCCGTGGCTCTACTCTGTCCCGTGGCTCTACTCTGTCCCGTGGCTCTACTCTGTTCCGTGGCTCTACTCTGTCCCGTGGTTTACTCTGTCCCGTGGCTCTACTCTGTCCCGTGGCTCTACTCTGTCCCGTGGCTCTACTCTGTCCCGTGGTTCTACTCTGTCCCGTGGCTCTACTCTGTCCCGTGGCTCTACTCTGTCCCGTGGCTCTACTCTGTCCCGTGGCTCTACTCTGTCCCGTGGCTCTACTCTGTCCCGTGGCTCTACTCTGTCCCGTGGCTCTACTCTGTTCCGTGGCTCTACTCTGTCCCGTGCCTCTACTCTGTCCCGTGGCTCTACTCTGTCCCGTGGCTCTACTCTGTCCCGTGCCTCTACTCTGTCCCGTGGCTCTACTCTGTCCCGTGGCTCTACTCTGTCCCGTGGTTTACTCTGTCCCGTGGCTCTATTCTGTCCCGTGGTTCTACTCTGTCCCGTGGCTCTACTCTGTCCCGTGCCTCTACTCTGTCCCGTGGTTTACTCTGTCCCGTGGCTCTATTCTGTCCCGTGGCTCTACTCTGTCCCGTGGCTCTACTCTGTCCCGTGGTTTACTCTGTCCCGTGGCTCTACTCTGTCCCGTGGCTCTACTCTGTCCCGTGCCTCTACTCTGTCCCGTGGCTCTACTCTGTCCCGTGGCTCTACTCTGTCCCGTGGCTCTATTCTGTCCCGTGGTTCTACTCTGTCCCGTGGCTCTATTCTGTCCCGTGGCTCTACTCTGTCCCGTGGCTCTACTCTGTCCCGTGGTTTACTCTGTCCCGTGGTTTACTCTGTCCCGTGGCTCTATTCTGTCCCGTGGCTCTACTCTGTCCCGTGGCTCTACTCTGTCCCGTGGCTCTACTCTGTCCCGTGCCTCTACTCTGTCCCGTGGCTCTACTCTGTCCCGTGGTTTACTCTGTCCCGGGGCCTTACTCTGTCCCGTGGCTCTACTCTGTCCCTTGGCTCTATTCTGTCCCGTGGCTCTACTCTGTTCCGTGGCTCTACTCTGTCCCGTGGCTCTACTCTGTCCCGTGGCTCTACTCTGTCCCGTGGCTCTACCCTGTCCCATGGCTCTACTCTGTCCCGTGGCTCTACTCTGTCCCGTTGTTTACTCTGTCCCGTGGATCTACTTTGTCCTGTGGCTCTACTCTGTCACGCGGCTCTACTTGTCCCATGGCTCTTTTGTAACTTCAAATAAACTGTTTCTAATATCTACAATTTTAACGGGAAATATCTATTCGACATAAAGCTTTCAATAAACTTTTACGAAACTTTCACATCAATGCCAGCGTCATTTTAATTATATTTTACAGTGAAAATATTGTGTTGGTTCCTTTTGATCAGCGGGTCGCTAGCCCACACACTTGCATATGTTTATTTATTGTCTATATACCATTTAAAATACCTTTATTGCATTTAAGTCCAAACAAACACTGTTTAATACAAGTTGTAATTGTAAACATAAACGGCGCTGTTGAATAAAAACATCTAGTACACTACTGAATGCTAGTTGTAGCGTTACTGTTTTAAAACATGTCGCAACCACCGATGGTTGCTATAAAACACCACAACTAACGTCGCCAAACTGGAAGAAAGTACAGAAATTTCAGATAGTGCAGTTACATTTTTTCTTGTTTTTCTTATTTTAACTTAAGCTGTGGGCCATCTTATGCTTCATATAATATCTATATCTATCTATCTATCTATATATATATATATATATATATATATATATATATATATATATATATATATATATATATATATATATATAAATCTTATAAATCTAGAGGTTTTTTATACACAGGAAAGAATTATACGACCTAGTAGAATACACGTAGTGCAAGGATTTTAGACACGCTAAACAAACATGTGGACCTTATTCTTTATAATAGCCCAGTGTATCATCACACAAGGTTAGTTATGTGTCGTAAGTTTTTTTTTACGTTATATTTTAATAAGTAGACACGATGTAGCTAATAATATTAGAATTATTTAATGTATTAATGTACAGCGTTTAACAGATATGATATAAGCACAGCTATACATCATCATTCAGTTTATTTACATACAGACATAGATTAGAGGTCATGTCACCTTTTTACAGGATATCGTATATAGATGAAAAACAGTTCATCTACGGCAAATCAATGAAAGTAATGCCAACCGCCTTCAATTACCCTGAATATAATGTAGGGCCTAAAATGTTTTTTCTCTACCCCAAGTCTTTTCAAACAACATGATAAAACAAACCCAGTATAAAGCTGTTGATGACACAAACTTGACCACACTGCCCATCAATGTAGAGTTTGACCAAGTCAGCCTTTTGTCCTGCGCCTCACGTTGTTCAAGTTCCAACAAAACGTGCTACAGCTACATCTACAACAAAACCACAAGACATTGTAGTTTGGGTTAGTTCACATAATTAACGGTAGTTTAATAGGTTCACATGTTTACACATTTGTGTTTAAAATGGATAACACAAATGTACTGAGATAACAAAGAGTAGAATACAGGCACTATGTAAACAAATGCTGTAAGATTGGAAAAAAAAAACTATGTGTCTGTCGATATGAAATATGTTGTGTATATGCTCAATAACCAACTGGGCTTCAGGATGTGTTGAACAGATGCGTGCGTCTCTTTAATATAAACTTAAATGTTTACATAAATCTCAATAATTGATGACTTGATAATATATTCACTACTTATTTTAACTTTAGTTTAATGTAACAGGTTCCTGGCTAGTCCCACTGAAAGCGTCACAACAAAAAGTTCAGGGAAAAATTTTCTCAAGTGGAAAGTTCTGTAACACAACCAGAAACATCACGGTGCTGTCTGATGGTTCCATTTCAGATACAGATATCTTGTTTTGTACAGGTGATGTAAAATATCTTACCATACAAATGCTTCAAATAGCTTGTATATGATTCACTATAATTTATGTGATGTGTCACCCCTTGTTAAGTGTTACATTAAAATTTAACAAATCCCGTGTGTTTATTATAGATCACCTAATATGTTGCATATACGTTATTTTTACGCGCACGTACTTCTATTCAACTTCATTGTTGTATGGATGCCGGCCCACACACCAATTCTCTCTACTCAAGCAATGTAGTTAAAAATGTATTCAATAAACTAGGCAAAATTATAAAGTTTAATTTTCAACAGGCCAGCTTGATCCATGCTTAGGAGTAAACAGCAGTGACCACCGACCTTTGGTGACCCTTTACTCTGGACTCAAGGTCATGTGTGACACGGAGACAGACGGTGGAGGATGGACCATTTTCCAAAGACGTGTTTCTGGGACTGTAGATTTTTACAGGAGCTGGGCGGAATACAAAAATGGGTTTGGTGATTTTAGTTCAGGTAATTTTTACCTGGGCAACGAAAACATTTATCGCTTAACTTCTACGGGCCAAACAGAACTGAGAGTGGATATGAGTTTTGATGGACAAAATTATTTCGCCAAGTATTCCAGCTTCAACATTTCTAGCGAGACAGATAGCTACAGGCTACATGTTGGTGGCTACATCGGCAATGCCGGGGACAATCTAGCCTACCACAGTGGTGTAGCGTTTTCAACCTTTGACCGCGATAATGACAATGATTCAGGTAATTGTGCGGCATATTGGCATGGAGCCTGGTGGTTTAAAAATTGTTTCAACTGTAGCCTTAATGGCGTATGGGGTGCGAGCGACAACACTGGAATCATCTGGTTTCCGATGTTTCAACCATCATTTTGTGAAATGAAATTTAGAATTGCTTAACATTTACGTTATTATAGTTAAAATCTTTTATCACTCAATAATATTTACAATACATTTTGCGACATTCGATATTACAAAAATGTTCAGCAATAATTTAAATTAAACGTAAATTGTTAGATATTATTTATTCTTTTAATTGACACTTTGGTCACACCATCAACATTCTCTACTTTGGTAACCAGTTGCGTAAAGCACTGGTACAATTTTTGGGGAATTGTAAACTGGGTTACATTAGTTAAATAGAGGGGGGGGGGGGTGAGAGTGAAATTATTAGTATGTGATGCCATGATATCACTGTATGTAATCCAACTAGTTTAGTGCTTTGGACACTCATCATGAGGAATTTAATCAAAACGTTAACAAGACAATAAAATATAATATTAGTGTTATGTATGTACTTTTAACAATACTATATATTTTTTTTAAATGATGTTATAGTATTGCATAGAAACATCAACATATTGCAAATAGTTAAAAAAAAATAACTGTTGAATTACATATTTATTATTAAAAGTTAAATTATTTATTATTTAGCTAAAAAAATTATCTTTAATTGATATTTAATGTAAAATAACGTAATACGCAATATTCGATATAGTTTGGGGAGTCATAGACAAACAATTAGCCACTCAAACCGACACCCATGATATTAAATAGAATCTAATTAATTTGTTTTTCTTGTCTTTTGTTTAGTTTCAAATTTGTGGAGTTATTACTTTTAGAGGATATTATATTATTAATATATAATATGTACGTATATATAAATATATATATATATATATATATATATATATATATATATATATATATATATATAATATATATAATATGTAATTCCTGCTAGGGGAGGGGGGGGGGAATAAACTACAATCTACCCTCCCTAGTCTTATCTAAATAAATTGTCCGGTCAGTTAAAATGGTTATTATCTTAATTTTAGACTAGATAAAAAAAAACTGAAAATAAATAAGGTTATAGTTTTATATACATTTAAAAATGGTACCAACAATAAAAAACGTAAACATTAAGTCAAATTCAAAACATCCTAAACAAACATCTAATGAAATACCTAACAAACAATGGAATATAAAGTACATTCGATGCCCCGGATAGTCTAGGTTCTGAGCACAAAGACAACCTTCCTATCCCCTACAGAAATCGAAACGCTATCTAAACACACATGTTATATAAACAAAACAACAATACATACAAAACAATACATACAAATCACTACATACAAAACACTACATACAAAACAATACATACAAAACAATACATACAAAATAATACATACAAAACAATACATACAAAACAATACATACAAATCACTACATACAAAACACCACATACAAAACAATCCTTACAAAACACCCAGTCAAGTTGCAAAAGCAACCTCACTCCACGCACGAGGCACTCCAAGAGCTCACAGAGAAACTGATCGGGTCAAAAAAAAAAGAAAGATCCGAGCGGTCAGTCGGATTATATACCGGCTTCGGCCGGTAAGGGAAACCCCGTAGCCGCTGTTCATTTGACAATTCACGCACAGATTTGGACACAATAATATAATCAGAGGCGTATCCAGGTTTTCGTTGTAGGGGGAGCGAAAAGAGCAAAAAAAAGGCGCCGAATGTTTAACACGTTCTATATACGTATATATATATATATATATATATATATATATATATATATATATATATATATATATATATATATATATATATATTACTAACTGTATGTCATTACTTCGCTATGATGTAAAATAAATTGAAAGTAGCACTCTGAAGAAATAAGAAAAAACACACAATGTAGGCTGACAATACAAAAATTGTATCAATCTAAACAAACAAAATATATATATATACACATACTACAACCAAAAACAATGAACGTAACGCAATCTGTTTTGTAATTCTTGTAAAAAAAATTCTTACATAATAATTCCTGGGAAATTATTTAAGACAAGTGAAATAGGGGAAATAATCACTCTCTTAATATAAATATGTATATATCTACACATTTAATTACAAATGTCAAAACAAATAAATAATTACTTTAGAATATAATGAAATTGTTTAACTCTATTCGTGTTTACAAAATGTTTTTGTCTGTAATCAGACTTTAATATATCGTCATCATAAATGCTAAAGTATTACAGCTTAATGAAAGTTTTTAAAATCAGGGTTGGTATAAAACCACGCATTTCTAAATAATAGAACAACATTTGGAATGTGAGCCTACATTTAACTAAATAACAGTCTTTTACTTCGGATCATATATTTTAATTAACTACTGCTTCTTTGTGATCTTTAAAGTTCAATTTTTAACATAGTGATAGGTATGGGTTAGATCACTGTATGGATCACACACCTTTTTACTGGTAATTGCAAAAACAATATTCACAGAGTTTTACGTTTAAAAAGCTAATTTTCTGGCGGCATGGTACTTTGGTACATCATTACGCGTTTTTCTACATGTACTTAACATATCAGTTCAAGGTGGGTTGGGGGGGGGGGGTCAACTTCATTCACCACTGTCCGGTCACTTTAGGTCAATTATCCAACCCAGTGTATACCTAGGTGTGACATTAATGTCGCTCTACACAATTGTGGTGGTGAGGTGTGTTGGGGGGGGGGGGGGATAACCAACCACTACGCAGTTTGCTCATAAGTAAATTTAAATAGAGGTGCCACATCAGTTGTATTTGTTTCTGTATTGTAGTTTTTTAAAAATTAATCACACGATTCAAACTGTATATATAAAGTAATTATGTGAGAAGTTTTTTGTATAACATTTTCTAATTCAATTATTCGCAAGCAAATACATTATACAGTTGCCTTAAACTTAACACCCCTCTTGCCAAGTGGTACTACCGTAGAGGTTTTTTAAACATTGCAATGCATCGTAATGGTTATTTTTAGAACTGATGCAGCTGCTAATACGTGTTGTAAACGTAGACACTACTAGACTAGTACAATAATGCTTAATTGCTGCATGAAAAGAAATCTTGTGATTTACATAGATGTGCCGACCAAAAATATTTTTTAACAAATATCATTGTTTAAAACTTTGAGTTTAAAAAGTTTCCAAAAAGGCGCCACTTTGCTGAAAATGGCCAGAGGGGGAGCGGCAGCTCCCCCTGCTCCCCCCCCCCCCCCCCTGCGTACGCTACTGAATATAATACAAAATAAATCATTTATTCATCTGCTCATATATATATATATATATATATATATATATATATATATATATATATATATACTAGCTGCATACATATATATACAATTCTCTTCTTGGAGACATTAGAAAACAAGCTGTAAACGCGCCTAGCAGTCCCCTCTCTTCCTCTCTAGGCATATCGAAACCTCCCCCACCACCACATGGTTTTGTGAGCTTTGGTTCACGCTAAATGTTTAGAATCGTTTAATGACGCCTATTAGGAGCAGATAATTTAGTTTGAAACTATTTTAAACTTAGGGGAGGTAACTAAGAGGAGGCTGCTTTCACAGGGGTGAGAGGGGGTGTAGGGTAGGGGGAAATGAACGTGGGGGGGTATTGTCCTTAACGGCCTACTGATAGTGTTTTAAAGCAAATATTTTCAGTGGTAGCGTTGATAGTGTCGAATTCACACATTATGAATGACTGAAAAGTAGAAAATAAAACAACTAAATATCGGCGTATGATACGCTGCGGTTCGGCTCGTCTTTTTAAATGTTCCAATTTTGGGAACAGCAAATCTAAACACGAACACAAAAACAAACGCTTTATTAATAGGCTTTATTAAACAAACGAGCGTATATTCCAACAATATTGCCATTCTAAACGGCCGCGCAATTTGCCCGCATCATTTCATCCGCGATTTAATTAGAGCCTCAGCCGAGCAACACAATTTTCTGGGTATATGTGCCCAGAGAGAGCCTTACCGCATACTCTAATTTAACCATCCCTTAAAATGAAATAATAATAAAGAAGTAGTGATTTTAAAATATCATAGGATTTAAGAAAATAACAACTATAAAACTCTATATTGACTAATAAGAAAATAATATAAATAATCTTAAAATTAATATATTATAATTAGGAGCCCTTACATAATACTCAATGTGGTAGGAATTGAAAAAAAATACTTTATAGTAATATTTTGCGTAAGTTGAATTTCGTTTAAAATTAACTTCCCTGGCATAATTATTAAATATTTAAATTAAGAGAGCCTTAACCGTATTATCTAATGTGTACAACCTTTTAAATAACAAAATATATAGTGATTTTAAGAAATCATAGAAATAAAAAAAACAATTATAAAACTCTGTACTGACTAATCAGAATATAATTAACATTAATATATTATAAGTAGGAGCCCTAACAAAATAATCAATACAGTCGGAATTTTTAAAAAATTCTTTAATAGAAACATTTAGTGTGAGTTAATTATTTTTTTTAAATTTCTTCCCCTGGCATAATTATTAAACATTTTAGTGTTTTTTTTTACACTATTGCTCTTATAATGAATCCATGTTATTGAAATTGACCCGTTTAATATGTTTTAGCAATGTGTGTGTATTTAATATTTTCTTCACGTTATTTTGTTGACGTATGCAAACGTTTGAAAATTTAGCCGACTATAGAAAAATTAAAGTCGGCACATAAATAGGTCCTACTCCATTTCTTATAATAAGACAATGCGATGCAAGTAAAATCAGGGCGTGAGTTGATGTTCACTTTTATGATCCTAGAATCTATAGTGGTGACGGAATGACGGAATGACGGACAGACTAACAAAATACCACCAGCCTTATATTAAAGACTAGCTGAATATCCGTGCTCCCCCAAGGTGAATCTTTTTTTAATGTAATAAACATGGAACAACAAAACTTAACACAAACACACAAGAAAACACAAAAACAAAAAAAACAAAAACGCAAACACAATCCACACACAATGTAAACACAATCCAAACACAAACACAAACAAAAACATAACACAAACGCAAAAGCAAAGGCAAACACAAACGCAAACACAAACACGAATACACATTTTTAAGATTCAAATATGTTATTTTATTGTCTTTTCGCTTTGATACGCGTTCATGTGATATTTATTTTCGTTTGGTTTCATTACAAATTCCTGTGATAATTGATAGACGCTTGCTTTCATTCAATCTTAATAAGCACACAGCTTTATGATTTAAGATTAATGTTGTTTTAAACACTCTACCTAAACTTCATGTTTTATAACTTCTATTTTTAACTAACCTTGAAGGCAGAGTTTCTTCCAGGCATCTCTTCGAAGAAAGTCAACCCCCCCCCCCCCCCCGAACGAAATGAAATTTATATAGGAAATATATACTTTTGACAGTGTCCGCCCCCACCCCCGGAAATTGTTGTCCGCCCCCCCCCCCCCCCGAAAATTTCAAGTGCACCCCCGGAGAAAAAAGTCTGGAAGAAACACTGCTTGAGGGTTTAAAGTTTATATACTTTAACTAAGCGTGATGTTTTATAATTTTTATTCTTTAATTAATCTCGATCTGTTATATCTAATACACCTTACCTAAGCTTGACGTTTTATATTTTAAATATTTTAATTAAATTTGATGATTTATTCTTGATATACTTTGATTAAGCATTATGTTTTATGGTTTATATACTTTAACTAACCTTGATGATACTTTGATAAAGTTACTGTTACATATCTGCAGCTAGTGTTTAAGACAATCATCGGTCGGATAAAAAAAAAATAGAACAAAAAAAGTAGGTCGTCATCAGCCAAACACAATACAAATGCATCAGCTATATGGGATATTTTTGTTACACGAAAAACGTATTTTAATTGAACATAATTATATTTTTCACGATACACACGAAGCCAATAAATTGGATACAAATGTACTAATAAAAAACGAGATATAACTTTAACTTTACACTAGCGCAGGAAAATCATGTTCCACAATAACAGTCATTTATTCTTAAAAGATTTACTGTTTTATTTTTTAAACAAATTAAATTTTTGTATGTTTTAAATACAACAAATTTTCTTGTTAATATTACCGTTTGGGAGTTTTACGCCGAAGCTGATTAGCTTAATTTTTTTAAAATTTGAAATAAGAAATACAAAGCGATAAGTATAAATGGCGCTATTGGCCACTATAAACAATGACTATTATTAAACCGCCATCTGGCGTAATGTCAAGACATGTTTATTCATTTCGGCTATTTTCTTAAATATTACACTACCAACATATGTTGTGTATGGCATGAATATATCCTCTCCCTCTCAATTTTCATGTCTAAAGAAATAGTGTATTAGAAATTTATATCCTGTAAACTGTAAATTCTTTTATGTGTTGTATAAGGTCCGATTATTTACAGTCAAGTTGTATAATTCATAAAAAGGTAGTGTGTGCCATAATTTTTTTCCGTTAACAATTTTTTTTTTACAAATTCAAGTGATGTATGGTATATTTATATTCTCTAACATTGTAGCATACCTACATGTTTTGTGAATGAGATAAATAAAATTTTATTCTATTACATGTTACAGTATCTACCCTTGAAATGTGCACATTAATTATCTTGTAAAAATTGTTAAGCTATTATAAAAAATGACTGTGCATAAATACAACTACAAAATGGTACTGTGATTTGGAAAAACAATAGTTATGCATATATATGATGATTGAAATATGTTGTAAAACCTTAAACAAATTTTGATTTGTTTAATTTATTATACGATGTTCTTGTCATGGGTGTTTTCTTTAAGTTTAAAAAATAAAATTGTTTACTTCAATTGACAAAACGTTTTGGGTTTTGAAAAATAAATTATCTATTTTGACAAACATTTTTCTGATGATGAAAAAAAAATGACAACATACTGTTATTATGTATAGAATGCCGACAGCAAACTATTTCAGATGGCGAGAATAGAAAAACCTAGACAGAAAAGAAAAGAATGAAGATTTGGCATAGAGTGCAACACAACATTAATGGGCCGGAAAATAATTATGTACAACTTTAATGAGTCAGATAATATGTACAACATTATTAAGTCAGGTAATGCCAGAATAAAAGTTTGTTCTTATAAGATACATACGTAATTTTATTAAACCAAACATGTAAATAGGTAAAACAAACAGGTAAAACAAATAGGTAAATAGGAAAAACAAACATGTTTAACTACTTTAACTGATTAATAGTAAAATACGATGGTTTACATTTTTAAAATATCGGGTACTTTGAAGACACATAATGTAAAATAGTCTACTCAGTATAATTATTTTCATTTTTTACTATTAGATTATCGATATAAAACATACATTACGTAATGCTTTAAAATGTGTTTGGGCTATTTTATTTAAAATCAGCTTTCGCGTGCTATGATTTGCGTCACTCTATAATGTTAGTACATAAGCAAAGTGTGTCTTGTAAAGCGAAATGTTTTGGCGGCAATACAATCTTTGTATAATGTCTATACCCTTTGTTTTGAAGATTTGTTTAAAGCCAAGGCAATGTACGTATTATTATGTTATAATTATTCAACTTATTTTTAAGCATGCATAGAATGCCTATCATTTATAAAATTTCGAATCTCTCACGCAACTCTTAAAATATTACGATCGCGATGCCAATGCTATAACCTAATAGTTAGATTAGCATTAAAACTTATTTTGACGTCAAAAAAACATTTGTTTTTAAAGTTTGTTTTATACTTGGTATTGAGGACACTTAAGTTTAAAGTTCTTTCCATTCATAAAACTAGTAAAATCTTTCTTGCAGTTTGTTTACATAAAATTTGAGTTGTACGGTTTGTTTAAAAGAAATCTGTGTTACACAGTTTGTTTAAATAAAAATTACGTGCTACACATATGGTGGAGTAGGTCATATCGCAAAAGTCTGTCCCACCCCTAGACGAAACAGGAACCGGTCAGGCAAAAGTCAGGCAGGACAAGATGGTGTACAAACTATGTGTGGGCGTGTTAGCAAGGTCAGCTTGAGCAGTAGATGCTACAATGTGTTGACTTCAGGGACACTATACCACATATCAGATACTGTCACAACACTGATAGTAAGGAAACTCGTGTGGGGGTGGCAACAGGAAAATATATTTTCGGTGCTACAAATGTAATGAACAAGGACACATTGCCAGTGAATGTTGTATGGATCAAAATACAGGCGCCTGTTATAGCTGTTGAAAGCCAGACCATAAAGAACGGAATTGTCCCAACGTGACCAATAGAGAATGCCACTGGCGGACTAAAATGCGGATCCTAGTTCAGAAAGCATCAACTGCTGTTCCGTATACTTGACGCAGTAATTGTAGCGTAATGCTTTATATCATTTATTATTGAAGAGCTTCTGAAATCTTAGAGGATAGCCATGAGACTTTGGGGAGCTCATTATACCACTCTAGGGAAGGGTTCTGTAAAAAGATAAGTTTTAATTTCGCAAGGGCGGCGCCACCGGAGGGTCCGATTTTTCTCTATATACGGTATATAAAAATAATAAAAGTGAATTGCAGTGACACCGTTCATCCGATAGGCATGAAACTTTGGGGAGTTCATTATACCACTCTTGGGAAGGGTTCTGTAAAAAAATCATTTTTAATTTCGCAAGGGCGGCGCCACGGGAGGGTGCGATCTTTCTCTATATACGGTATATTTAAAAAAAATAGTCGATTTTGGTGTGACACCGTTATCCGATAGCCATGAGACTTTGGGGGAGTTGATTAGAACAATTCAGGGAAGGGTTCTGTAAAAAAAAAATCATTTTTTAATTTCGCAAGGGCTGCGCCACGGGAGGCTGCAATTTTTCTCTATGTACGGTTTATAAAAATAAAAGTCTATTTCGGTTTCACATCGTTTATCCGTGTACCATGAAACTTTGGGGAGATGATTAGATCACTCAATGGTAGGGTTCTGCAAAAAAAATATTGTTTAATATTGCAAGGGTGGCGCCCCCGGGGGGGGGGGGGGAGATTTTTTTTCTCTATACACGGTATATAAAAAATAAAACTCGGATGTGGTTCATCCGAGTGCCATGAAACTTTAGGGAGTAGATGAAAATACTCCCGAGAATATTTCTGCGAAAAAGAAAACTAAAGTTTCTTATGGGCGGCGCTATATAGGGTACAACTTTCGTCAATACACGGTTTGGAGCCCAGAGTTTTAGAGCGACTATGTTGTTGTGGTGATAGGGGATGTTATAGTATTTAATATAAATAAACAACTTCGCTATACTCCAATGACCGTTATTGTGTATTTTATCATAGAAAACAATTGTTGTGCTTTTCATTGTTTTACTTTCCGTGGCCACTCCGGTTGACTTCAATCAGGGGTAGAATGCGTTTTTTTTTAAAAATATTTTAATTCATGAAAAAATTATAAAATTATTTTATTCAAATTATACTCAACACATAATTATGAAAATGAGTTTAAATGATGGTTCCGAAAAGGCTTAATTTAAAAATAGTCAATTCAAAATAGACAGACGCAATGTAAACGATACAAATCAACAAATATATCAAGCTGTATTTAGGAAAGAAAATGCATTGAAAACGTGTGGGTTGAAACGTATATAAATTACTGCAATACGAGGTTAACATTTCAGCCTAATGCACATTTTTTTTCATTTTTTTTTCAAGCCATGTACAATATGAAATCACAAACACTCACATCTATATCTTATTTATTGTAAAACATATTTGTCTATCCAATTCTTAATGGTAACTAACCCTTTACAACTGTTTGTTTGATGTTCAGAATCTATCTAAATAAAAATATTTACTATATCAACTTGAACTTTCCTAACAGCTTGTTCAAAAACCAACAAATTTATTCTAAAAACGGATCGTTCTTTAACAGCCATTCAGCTGTTGGTCTAAGCTTAGATTCTCTTTGAAAAATCCTGTCTAAAAACGCTAGTACCAAACTAGAAGATGATTGAGGCAGTTGATATCTTGGTGGTGCACCAATCACGACAGTCTGTACGGGAATCTGTGGCGTCAGAAGTGACGAGTTTGGTGGTTTTCCTGTCAACATCTCTACAACTGTACAGCCAACGCTCCTGGAGATGGAAGCTGACAATGTATTTCCTAGACGTAATAATTAGTATAATTATGTTAAGACTATCATTTTAATATTAAAAACGAAGAACGTTAATTCAATGTACACATTAAGCAAACCAATTGTTGAACTATCAATGCAATGTATAGTAAATTATAATTTGTTTTTCTAATATCTTATCATAATAATTTTTATTTTACACATTTAAATAAAATTAAATGGTAAACTATCAATGTACTGTATAGTTACTAAATATTGTTTTTCTCGAAGCGCTTCCCTTTTCATTTTATTGGTATAAACATCTGACAACAGTCAAACAATAAATTATGAGCTCTAGCAAGAAATATGTTTGCATAGTTTATTGCGCAGAGACGACTTAGCAAGAACAAACTATGAATGTAATGTTTACTGACGTTGAGATTTGTGCCTAGTATAGTCTCTTATGCGCTTCTTGATATGTTGAAAGTAAATCGTGTATATTTTAATATACACACTGCTGTTTAGTGTTATAACCACATGTTACGTTGTATATTATTTCGATTTTTTAAAATGCATTAGCTAAGCATAAGAGTGATTTTGTGTATTACGACAATAATGCAGCTAATTTAAACAAATGCTGTGGTAGCGTAAACTGGAAAAATGTCATTTGCAATTATAATTTAGTCTAGATGCTAGGTAATGTCTTTTACAAGTTATCATAAATATCAGTGTCACAAACAATCTATCAAATCTAAACTATTTGCGCTAAGACCAGGTGTCCAATGTTTATTATGCTACACAGGATTACCATATATCAGCCCTACTAGTGTAGTTTGTGATCTTGCCGCCTTCAGAATAAATCACCTCTGGAGCCATATACCGAATTGTTCCTTTCTCTGTTTCCACTCCACTACCGTCAATAATTTCAGAGATTCCAAAATCTGTTATTTTTATGTTCATGTCGTCTACCATTAGAACGTTATTACCTGCAAAGATTTATATTCAACTCATTTCTGGAAAGATTATGATTATTATTTTACTGTAGCTATTTATTTGTATGTGCTCAAACATTCATGGCAGCTATTTAAATACAAGAAAAGTATTTATAAAAACCTTTAATGTCTCTATGTAAGATTTTATTTTGGTGTAAATAATCCACTCCTTGAAGTATTTGTATTGTAAAATGTCGAGTTAACTGCTCTTCCAATTTAATGTTTTTTGAGACGAAAGATGCCAGTGTTCCCTATAACAATTGCATTGATTTGTGATTATTGTTTTTATAAATGTCTATATTAAAGTAACACATTTGATGAAGATAGCCTTTTAAGGCTTTAAAAATGTAAGCTATGCAAAATGTAACTGATGTTTAGAATTTAATTGTTCATGAAGATAAATAGAAAAATTGCTTTTATTAGAGGAGTAATCATAAATAAATATAAATATGAATTTCGTATTTTTAGTGAGGCTTAAAAAATAATAAAACATTACGTTTTTTAAATATTCTAAGAAAATCAGAAAGGTATCTTCTAATTTTTGAAATCCGTGAAATTCAACAATCCTGTTATGTTTTAACTTGAAGAGAATCATCGCTTCATTAGTAAATACGTCCTGGCGATAGACGAAAATATAGAAATGTAAATACCTAGTATGGTACAAAAACTAGAGTGAATAGCTCATATACCGAATTAAAACTGTCAGACTTATGATATGCATTGATATTCTACTTATACAGATTTAGCAAATTATTTAACATGCATTATACATTCAATTAAATTTTATAAAAATATCTGCTTACAAATGTTTATATTCAACTCACCTTATTTTTAAAATCAGAAATTTTTAACCGTTTTGCAACATATTTTTCTTCATCTGGTCGGTTAAGGTCCGTGACTAGGTGTACACTGCCAAATGCTCCTTCGCCCAACGCTTCTTCTTTTATTATGAATTGATTTGGGAAGTTTTCAGAGACCAAAATATCTACAAAATATAGATCGCTGTTCCAAACTTTTCGTTAAATCAATAGACTAAAATTTTTAACAAGTCAATTTTTCTTATTACACAATCATGTATTTATATAGAAATGTCAATATTGTATTCGTAGGTAGTAAGTAATAATATACTATTTATATGTTTTGGTTATTCTTCGCTTTTCTAATTGGCGATTGTCTATAAGTCTGACGACTAGTTCTTATAAGCTGTATTTATTTATGGTATAATCTTTCATTCACTCTTTAGTTCAGTCCTTATTTTATTAGACTCTTATATAGTATTAAACCTATTTTAAAAATAAATAAATCATTTGGCATTAAACTTTCAATTAATGATTAAAAAACAAGACTGAAATTATAGATTTGAACCTTGTTTCAATGGTAACATCCCAGTTGCATTTCCAGTTTTCCAAAGTATAGTGTTCAAAACTTTAGAAATGTCCTCGTTTTTGTTAGTGTTGAGCTTCATCAGAACATCTGCTAATTTGTCATTGCTTAAGATTTCGCGCAAAGTGTTAACTGTATCTGTCAAATCCTTCAGGACGCGTATAACTAACATTGTATCAAAACGCTCCTTTTGTTTTAGCATGTTGGTAAGTGTTTCTATTAAAGGCATAACCTGCAAAAATAATTTATTTTCAGTTTATTTTAATTCAAAGCTGAATTGTAACATGTGTTAAAATTCAATATTTTTTGTTATTGAAAAGATTTACTTTTTAGAGAAAAAAAAACATCAGTTTGTCTTTAAAACAGAGATTTCTTACTAATTACGGTGTAAATATGTTTTCGTTCAAAACAGCTAAATACAATCTAAAATAATAACAGGCAATACTTCAATAAATTTTTACTACTTTTTTGACCATGAAACATGTAGTATCAAATCAGAGCGTTATTCTACTTCATAGTAACAAAAATAAATTATAATTAATTTACCCTAGAATAACTTCCATCAAACTGTACTGTTCTTTTGATATTTTCAATAAACATCTCTCTATTATTCTTATCAGCATCTGGATATTAAAAAAATTATACTACATATATAAATAAATAAATAAATAAATAAATAATTATATATATATATATATATATATATATATATATATATATATATATATATATATATATATATATATATATATATGTATATGTATATGTATATGTATATGTATATGTATATGTATATGTATATGTATATGTATATGTATATGTATATATATATATGCATACATATATATATACATAAACATTTTAGTAATGCTAAAATTCATAAGCAGGTCTGATTATTCCTTCCTTAAAGAATGTGTCGGAAATGAGCTGGACAGAAGTCATTAAATCGCTGCATTTATGGATCAGTTGCGTGTTATTTTGTTTCTTAATTTAAAGCATAACGCGTGGATTCAATTTCTTGTATCTAAATTCTCGTCAAAAATAATTGCTCGTTCAACTGTGTATATACTAAAATTCAATTTACCTTTGAAAAATTCTGTAATGGTATTGTCTTCGCCTGCCCAAAGCAATAGTGTAATCATAAGCGAGATTAAAGGATTTTGAAACGAAATGTTCAAAAGTACCTTGAATCGAAGACATAAAAGTA
This sequence comes from Physella acuta, assembly GCF_028476545.2. Lineage (NCBI taxonomy): Eukaryota > Metazoa > Mollusca > Gastropoda > Physidae > Physella > Physella acuta. The sequence goes on from NW_026732000.1 coordinate 303,797, forward strand.
TATTTTAAATCCAGAAGATAAACATATGAACATATAATTATACATATGTATATATATATATATATATATATATATATATATATATATATATGTATATATATATATATATATATATATATATATATATATATATATATATATATATATATATATATATATATATATATATATATATATATACTGATATTTGAAGTAAACATGTTTTGTAAAGGGTTTTGACTTATTAAAAATCATATACCCTGCGCTCCGCAGTATTTGAGAATGTCTGAAATCACCAGTTAAAAGTCTATATAAAGATGTGGAAGTCTTGAGAAAATATAAACACAGAAGCAAACTCAAACATAACGGAAACATAAATACAAACGAAAATACTAACATAATCATAAACGCAAACTCAAATATGAGCGCAAACGTAACTGCAAAAATAAATAAAAACGCAAGCATAAACACAAACACAAAAATTAATGCAAAATCAAACAAAAACGCACACGCGAAGTTAATCAAAACATGGACACAAGCATAAACTCAAATATAAACGCAAAGGCAATATCAAACGGAAACATAAACATAAAAAATAAACGCAAATGTATGAACAAGCCTAACAGCGAAAACAAACTACAATTAAAACAATAACGCAATCGGAAACCAAAAAAAAAAAATCAAACACAAAAAACGCAAACAGAATCGGCTTTTATTCTGATATTGTTTAAAAACAATAATTATTAAGCAGTATATTAAGCAGGACAATACCCCCCCCCCCCCTCCCCATCCAGACATTTTTAACCCGACATCCCCCCGTATATAGGCCTACCCCCGGAGCAATTACTCCCTCTAAATTACCCACTTGTCATTTACCCCCTGAGGAATTACCCCCCCCCTTCCCATCCTCCAAAATAGAATTTCGATTCTAACTCCAACTCTATCTATATATATTATTCTCCTCTTCGAGCCGTTAGAAAACAAGCTGCAAACGCTCTCCCTACCTCCCCACCCCTACATGGTTTTAGTGAGCTGTGTTCACTCTAAATGTTTACAAGCAGAGCCAACGATTTTAAACGTAGGGGGGGGGGTTATGGTCCTTAACGAGTTACTTATAGTGTTTTAAAGAAATATTTTCAGTGTCAGCGTTGGTACTGTCGAATTCACAAATTATGAATTATTGAAAATTAGAAACAACTAAATAGCGGCGTATGTTATGCCGCGGGCCGGCTCGTACCTATATATTACCTAAATCCTAACCTTAAAACAAAGACAAAAATGCTAAGATTTTACTTCACCCTAAAGTTAACCCAAAATTTGACCCAACACTAGACATTGATATAACCCTAACCCTAATCCTAGCCATAATCACAACCCTAGTTGTAACACTAACCCTAAACCTAAGCCTAACCCTAGACCAAGTCCAAATTCAAACCCTAGCTCTAACCCTAGCAGAACCTTAATCTATGACTAGGGGGTAATGTCCTACTTGACGGAGGTAATTGAAAGGGGGGTAATTGGCAGGGGGTAATTATTCGGTGGTAATGACGGGGGGGGGAACGTCCGGGAGTTTATTGACGGGAGGGATGGGTAGTGACATGATCCCGTATATACAGTTTATAAAATAAATAAAAAATGTTAATGAAGATATCTTTGTTTTTTCAATGGGTCATCCATAAAAGACGTCACGCATTTTAGGACGATTTTTACCTCCCCCCTCCTCTCCGTCACACATCGTCAAAAAAAGCTAGCACCCCACCCCCTAAAATGAAGTCAAACCTCATTCTACAACTCTCTCAAACTAGTAGTTGAATTTTTCTTAAAACATCGATATTTTTCCAAAATCTTGTCATAACTGTCAACATAGATTATTTTGATCAATTCCTATTACAATTTATTAAAAAAAATACTTCTAAAACGCGAAATAACGTCTAAAATTGTTTTATACTATTGCTTTTTTATAATGCAAAAGTGTGACGTCGTACCATCTGAACCACCCCCGCCCCCGCTCACGATCACACACTGTCACAAATATACGCACACCCCTCCTCCCTACGAGTGCGATATATATTTTTGATTTTTTTTTCAAACAAAGTTATAATCTTTTATGAAAGGTAATACAATCAGTTAGATTGTGTTCTTTGTACGGTAGGTATATTAAAACGATCAATTTTAAAATAAAAAATATTTTGAAAATGATCAATCTTGATTTTTCTAGACATCAATTTATATTTTGGTACAAAAATAAATACTTTAAAAATACTCCACATTGGCGATCAACTCGATTTTGATAATATTTGCATGTTCTACACACAAATATATACATATAGAGACATATAATTCACTTTAGCTGTATATATATATATATATATATATATATATATATATATATATATATATATATATATATATATATATATATATATAGGACTATATAAATACTGACTGGCCTGCTAGTCTTCATATATTCTTTTAATTCTCTTCTAGCTGCCATCGATTTTAACATGTTTAAAAAGACGTCTGTTATCCAATCTGATTCCATGCACTAAAAAAATAAAACAATTGTATATCCGTCCATCCGTCCATCCACATATATATATATATATATATATATATATATATATATATATATATATATATATATATATATATATATATATATATATATATATATATATATGCATTGTACGCATTTTATTGACATTTTCTCTTATATAATTTATGACTATTCTGTTTTAAATCCATTTTGTTATTTGTGATTCATTTGAAACACTAGAATTAGGGTCTGCTCATTTTTCTACTCCTCATATTGATTTGAAATGAATGTTCTGAGATATCGTGTTTGCTGTAGTTATTATTATGCATACATTTGTAGATGTACTAATTGTAGGCAAGTTTTAATTTTGTAATTTTTCTTAAAAATTCATTGTTTACCTGCACATTTTTGTGACAATTAAAATAGTCTGTGATTATCACCAGAAAATTACATTCCGCTAATCGCTAGAATAATAATAAAAGTAAAATAAAAAAATACGTTATAATATAGCAATTTAAATAATGTATAACATAAAGCAATTAAAGATTAATTGTGTTCATGTTTTACTTAGTTGCCGTCTAAGAAATTTGAAGGACTAACATACATTTAGGCTTTTTATAGTTTGCATAAGAGATTGTTTAATGCTTTTAAAACTGTATTCGAAGGGAGTTTTAAAATAAAAGCGGGATATCAAGGAAATGTTATATATAATTATATTATTTTGCACTCTAACATAGCATTGGGCTAATAAAATGTGCATGATTTATATTGATATATATGCATTTTTGTTACTTGTTTATTGTTATCGAATATAATTCGTTTACGAAACATCGTAGTCTTTACTAAAAACAAACAAAATATAATTACAGTAGCGAATGGCAAACTTAATTTGCAACCTTCCCATAGAAGAAGCAGTGAATCACGAACCAAATGGAATGAAAATCGTGACACGGTTATATTCAGAAGATTTGCTTTCCTTAAGCAATTCAGAGTTCTATCTGATGAATATATTTAATAAAAATAAAACAATTATAAATTTCGAATTTACTTGCTTTAATAAAATAATATTGACATTGGCATTGTGCGAATCAAATTTTCAAGTATAATGCCATCGTCATATATATATATATATATATATATATATATATATATATATATATATATATATATATATATATATATATGTGTGTGTGTGTAAGTGAACTCTACTACACAGGCAGCAAAAGAAATTTCACTTTCTTTACTAGATAAAATCGTGTTAAAACTGCTTGTTTGTGTAAATCGTCGTTTAGTTATTTTTAAAAAAATTAATAATACCTAAACGAAATAGTTAGGTGATACTTCTAAGATTTACATTCTATTATTTACTAATGGACGTGTAAATTGGCTTTCAATAAATTTAGTTAATCACACCTGGATAATTAAGATCCAGCAGCAGAGAAAAGAAAGTGTCCTGCTTATAATGGAACGTGTTGACTATTTCACAGTAACATTTAGTTACACTTTTTTGATAGACGAAAAAATGCAGCGGTTCAAAAGTTGTCATGTACAAGAACTCCTTTGTTGTAGTTTCCAAATTTTCAAACAGCTCCTGACATTTTGATTTCTAGATGTAGTTTACATGAAAAATAGTTTCAAAAGAATTGAAAAGTTACCTTTCCCTGAAATAACCGTTAAGAAGTTTTACTTTGCTGTTGTGTTAGAATTTATAGAATTGTACTTATTAATTTCAATTTGTGACAACTTTGCGAAAATATGCTTACATTGAATATAGTTTTAAGTCTCTCAGTTATAATAAACGAAAAAATAGTGAAATTATTACCTTATTTAAAAGATTATTTGACACGATTTGTGCGTATGATGAGAGCGAGCTAATTAATATAAATAAAACAAGTTAATATACGAGATTGTCAAAATGGGAAAATATAAACAGTTAGGCTTCAATTGCCAAGACACTTTTAAATATTGGTATGTTACCTTTCTATGTCATTTAACCTGCGTCTGTCGTCCTCGTTCAATTCATTTTGAAATTCTTTCATCATATTAGCAAATACAACGGTGCTGGAGGCTGGGAAGGTTTATTACAATGTACATGAATCTAAATATTCAGCAATACACACAGACAATTTTATATAATAATATACACATGAATGTATGTATATAAAAGTAATGTATATATGTGTGTGTGTCTGTTTGTATGTATGCATTACTGGGGAGGTTTCTGCAGAAAACAAATCATCAAAATTCGCAGGGTGGCGCCCCGGCAGGGCGCGATTTGTTTTTCTCTATATCAGTTATATACAAAATAAAAGTCGATTGCGGTTTTACACTGTTCATCCGATCGCCATCAATCTTTAAAGAATTGATTAGAACACTCCAGGGGATGTTTCTGTAAAACAACCTTTTTTTTAAATTTCGCAAGTGTGGTTAGAATACTTCCGGGAAGTGTTCTATTAACAAAATAACTAAAATTTGATATGAGTGGCTAAGTTAGCAATTGGCATCCGTTAATCGTGCGTCCTGCATAGCGGGTAAGAGGTACTAATATATTCAGAGTTAAAACTTCAACATGCGCCCAGTAGCTTGCACGTCCCGAAGCACCCATCCGATCTCCACGAAACTTTGGGGAGTTGATTACATCACTAACATAGGGGCCATAGTGCTCACATGATAACCCAGAGCGCCACATAGCATCCTGAAACAATCATACAGATTTCGTCATTTGGTAAAGTTACACAAATCAACAGGCTGGCTTTTTTTCTTGACACGTAGAAAAAAATTATTTAAGGTGTTATCAACAATAAGTGTGACTGATGCAATTTCTTATCATTACAAATTGTGTAATTTTAGAAGCTCAATCTTTATAACTAACTGTTTGGGCTTTTTTACAGATAAAAGGAAACTACCCAGTTAATAATCTAGCATTTGTTAATTTTTCTGATTATTAAAAAATATATTTTACTTTCCCTCAGCGGCCCATGTGAGCCTTTGGGGTCGATACTGAAATTTTGTTCGCAGCCTAATGTTTTTTTGCGCAGAAACCTCCCCAGGAGTTTTCTCAACATCTTCCTAAGGTTTCATGGCGATCGTGTGAACTGCCACTGCAATTCACTTTTAATATTTGTATATACCTTATACAGTGAAAAATCGCACCCTGCCGTGGCGCCGCCTTTGCGAAATTAAAAATGATTTTTTAAAAGAACCCTTACCTAGAGCGTTCTAATCAATTCATCAAAGTTTCATGGCAATCGGATAAAAGATGTAGTAATGCATAAAAGACAAACAAACAAACAAACAAACAAACAAACAAACAAACAAACAAACAAACAAACAAACAAACAAGCAAACAAACACTCAAACAAACAAACAAACAAACAAACAAACAAACAAACAAACAAACAAACAAACAAACAAACAAACAAACAAAAATACATTGATGTATATATAGATAGATAGATAGATACCTATTCATGTGTACATTTAATAAGACTTAAAAAAGTACATTAAACTCGTGTATACTTACATTGTTTTTGCAATTCGGATTTCAGACATTCTTGTAAGCACCAACAAATCCGTGGGATAATATGTATCTCTTTTGTTAGATCATAATAACCAGCTATTCTATGAAACGAATTCAGCAAAATGTCTACTACATTTCCCTGACCACACTCGAATGCACTAAAAAAGACTTCCATTAGGAAAATGAAAAGTTTGTTGTATATAACGGATTTTTCTCTTTGGGTTAACTGATTATGAACATATGTTTTAGTAGCGTGTGTTTCAGTGTTTGTATTAATTGCTCCTTCTAGAGCCTTTTCAATAACGTGACTAATCAGGACGTTGACACACTTTAAATGTCCTTGGCGTGCTGCTAGATTTGTGGAATCCCTACCGTGTCTGTCAATACGACTTAGACAACAACCCGCATCTATTAGAAGCTTGAGACAATCTTCATGCCCATTGTGAGCTGCAAACATCAAAGCATCCCATCCATCTTGAACAATATGATTCCCATCACACCCATGATCGAGAAGATATTCTACGCATTTCGCATTCCCATTACGTGATGCTAGAATTAGCGCATCACATCCAAACTGGTCCAGTGTGTTTATATCACATCCTCTATTTAGTAACAACTCAACAATTTTATAGTCCCCGTTACTTGATGCTCGCAGTAAAACATTCCAGCCGTCTGATTTGATTTCGTTCACATCACAACCAGCATCAAGAAGCAACTCTACGCATTTGTCATGTCCATTACTGGATGCTAGCATTAATGCATCCCACCTATCCAATTTTGATTTATTTACATCGGATCCATGCTTGATTAATAAATCTGCACACTTATCATAACCCTTCATAGAGGCTAACATTAAGGCATTCCATCCTTTCTGATCCGTCCTGTTCACATCACTACCTTTATTTAGAAGCTGCTCAACGCATTTCTCATACCCTTTTGCGGAAGCCAGCATCAAGGAATCAAACCCATCTTTATCAACTATATTAACACAGCTCCCTTTGGATAGAAGTAGCTCAACGCACCTTTCGCTCCCTCTAATGGTGGCTAAATGAAGAGAATTCCATCCTTGTTTGTTGCATCTATTAACGTCACTTCCTTTATTTAGCAGCAATTCTACACATGCTTCATGCCCGTTACGTGATGCCAACATCAATGCGTCATTTCCGTCATAATTTTTCAAATTAACATCACTTCCCTGACTGAGCAGAATTGCAACTAACGCATCATTCCCATCGTTAGATGCCTTCATTAAAGCATCCCAGCCTTCACGGTAAACATCTCGCGTAGTATTATTTCTTCTGTGGTTAAATCCAAAAATGGTTCTAACTTTAACAAACCTCGACAAAAATACTCCCATTATAAAATCACCAATTGACTTGTAATTAATGTAATGTAATTAGATGCAATCCTTAATTTAAGTGTAAAAACAAAAACCGGTTTCTCTCAAAGCAAAAATACTAAAAGTTCGAAATGAAATAAACGACAGAGTATTAGTAATAATATGAGTAGTCTTTAAAATTATGCTAATCCAAAAATAAAAAGGAAACATGTGCATCAAATTACAATATTAATGGCATTAAGCTTTAAACTTAATACAATTAAACTACCACACACAGCCTAAGAAATACATACTTCACAACACAAATGAACAAAAGAACATGCTTTCTGTGAACATATAAACTCAATTTGGTAAATCAACTCTGTTGATATCACAAAAAAAAGAACTAGGCCAAAAAACTAACACTTTTAACATTACATCGCTCTTATCAGTAAATTTTCCCCTGGATCAAATATAACCTAAATACTGCACGTTTGCCATACTAAAGATAACCGTCATAAGGTTCAACAATTTGTGTGCATTGCAATGCTACGACATTTGAAACGGATGTTTATATTTGCATTTGATAAAGCATTACAAAACGACGTCGTAAGGTTCACTGTACCAAAAGCAGGACAGAGATTTAAAATGAAACATCAAAAAATATTTCCGTTGTACTGTACCGTACTGTACCGTACTGCACCGTACTGTACCGTACTGTACCGTACTGTACCGTACTGTACCGTACTGCACCGTACTGCACCGTACTGTACCGTACTGTACCGTACTGTACCGTCCTGCACCGTACTGCACCGTACTGTACCGTACTGTACCGTACTGTACCGTACTGTACCGTACTGTGCCGTACCTCACTGTACCGTACTGTACCGTACTGTACCGCACTGTACCGTACTGTACCGTACTGTACCGTACTGTACCGTACTGTACCGTACTGTACCGTACTGTACCGTACTGTACCGTACTGTACCTAACCTAACCTAACCTAACCTAACCTAACCTAACCTAACCTAACCTAACCTAACCTAACCTAACCTAACCTAACCTAACCTAACCTAACCTAACCTAACCTAACCTAACCTAACCTAACCTAACCTAGGCTAAGCTAAGCTAAGCTAAGCTAAGCTAAGCTAAGCTAAGCTAAGCTAAGCTAAGCTAAGCTAAGCTAAGCTAAGCTAAGCTAAGCTAAGCTAAGCTAAGCTAAGCTAAGCTAAGCTAAGCTAAGCTAAGCTAAGCTAAGCTAAGCTCAGCTAAGCTCAGCTAAGTTAAGCTAAGCTAAGCTAAGCTAACCTAACCTAACCTAACCTAACCTAACCTAACCTAACCGAACCGAACCGAACCTAACCTAACCAAACCAAACCAAACCAAACCAAACCAAACCTAACCTAACCTAACCTAACCTAACCTAACCTAACCTAACTAAACCAAACCAAACCTAACCTAACCTAACCTAACCTAACCTAACCTAACCTAACGTAACCTAACGTAACCTAACCTAACCTAACCTAACCTAACCTAACCTAACTTAACCTAACCTAACCTAGCCTAACCTAACCTAACCTAACCTAACCTAACCTAACCTAACCTAACCTAACCTAACCTAACTAAACCAAACCAAACCAAACCAAACTAAACCTAACCGAACCGAACCGAACCTAACCTAACCTAACCTAACCTAACCTAACCTAACCTAACCTAACCTAACCTAACCTAACCTAACCTAACCTAACCTAACATAACCTAACCTAACCTAACCTAACCTATCCTATCCTATCCTAACCTAACCTAACCTAACCTAACCTAACCTAACCTAACCTAACCTAACCTAACCTATCCTACCCTACCCTACCCTATCCTAACCTAACCTAACCTAACCTAACCTAACCTAACCTAACCTAACCTAACCTAACCTAACCTAACCTATCCTATCCTATCCTATCCTAACCTAACCTAACCTATCCAAGACATTTGTGGCATATAATAATTAGCATATATCTGGCAGCCTTTACTTTTACTGACGTGAGTCAGGCTCCCATCAAGAAGGGTTAACGATGGAACGTATTGGCCACAAACGGGAAACGTTTATGGAGATATAGTGTTTATAGTACAATTAACGAAATTGTAACTTACAAACTACATCAATGAAGTGAGGTAACCAGCACACAAAAATGTGCGTTAAAATTAAAATAGAGTATTGCTTAATCGATAACATTATTTCTTAAATTACTCAAATAGATTTAACGCTAATACAAGCCAGATACATAATACCTTTCTTCCCTAATTTGCATGCAACCTAAAGCAACTATTCTCGTTCGCGGTTATATATAACACTTTTATATTTGATGATTGAAATGTTTCTGATTTAAAATTCCTATCAGTTTTGATTTAAAATGTTTCAACAGTGACACATTAACATTTAATCTACCCATGTGCCTATAGATTCTAAAGAACTGTAGCAAACACCAATTCTTACCTGTCGACAAAAAATAATTACTTTTTTAATGAAGAATATAATGCAACATGATATTGTTAACTTAACATGATTACCTTTATTATTGTCAATATTCTAAGATTGGAAAGATTTAATTAATATAAGAACTCCAATGTCTACACATCTGTTTCAGAGGAAATAAAACACAACGTAATAACTACACACATACTGTAATGTTGTCATACATCCTGTTACTATCTGATCTCTAGCCCGACACAGGCGCTATAAAAGTTGAAGTCTCGCTCTGTTTAACACAGTACACCTTGCTACACAACAACTAGTGTCATCGGCCTAGTTTATGATGGCGTCACCAATTTTATAACAGTCACTCTACCTGGTGTGTTTGTATTCTAACGTTATAAAATATTTTGAAATATTTCTAAGCAGAGAGAAAGAGAGAGAGAGAGCGAAGGTAGACATATTACATATCAAGATATAATAATTTTCTTAATGTGGTTATTTCATGTCCCATAAGCCGTGTTATTAACCTTTTTTTACGGTGACAAATGATCTCAGGACAAATGATCGCAGAAAATTTATCTCAGACAAAATATCTCACGGACAAATGAACTCAGGATAAATGATCTCAAGGACAAATGATCTCACGGACAAAAAATACCAGGACAAAATATATCAGAACAAATTATACCATAGACAATTGATCTCATACAAAATATCTCAGACAAAATATCTCACAGCAAAAATTGTAATAGTGTATTTGATGACTATTGTTGATCTAAATATTTTTTTATTGACTGTCATACGGTTGCGTTTACTATGTTTAATATTGTTTATAGGTCTATATAATAATTGTGAGAAATGCTTACCGTATAAAATTATCATATTGCACAAAAGATTTTAAAATTAAGATTACTAATATACTATGCGAAGATTAAAGATCTTTTTCAATAGAAAGCGTAAGTGAGTTTGCCAAACATGAGACAATCCTACCATGTCAGGTGGACGAAACAAGATAAAAGGGAATGAAATAACAATGAAAACACTCATTCGTATCAAGGTGGCCGCCCGCTTTGCGAAAGACATCCACCCTCCATGGACAATAAAACTAGCATCTAAAGTCAATAGTTCTGAGTCGGTCACACGTGATTGTCCAGGTGACAAATGCTTATTTAAATGACAGCCGTCATAGCGGAGCTAAGTATGTGTAGTGTGCATCAAACAAAATTGTATTAGCGGTGATTACTCGGCTATGGCCTCTTTCGATACCTCGCAGAAAGGGCCTAGGACATTAGTTTCTGGTGAATTTATGTTTATAAAAGCCATAAGTGGAGCAGCAGACAAACAAAACGTCACACACACACACACACACACACACACACACATATATATATATATATATATATATATATATATATATATATATATATATATATTTATATATATAAAATGGAAGATCTTTACGTTAACACATAAATAATCGTGTATTAAGCCCAAAGCCTAGAATGTATTTAAGGTTTATAAACTTTTAGTAAAGAGAGAATCATATTTTTTGTGTGTATATATTTTATGCAAAATAAAACTATAGTATTGGATTTGTACCAGCTTTGAGGTTAGCCCCTGGCATAAAACAATTAAAGGTCCTTTACGCAATTATCAATTGTGAACGCTTCATCAAAGTTCTCAGCAAGCTCTGTGACATCATCGTCAACATCTGCTGTTGTTTGCTTATTGCTGTCAGCAGCACTAGCTACAGTTGATGCTAATTTTTTCAAGCTGTTTAAACTCTCTGCTCCAAGTTGATTCAAGATACCAGGAAGCATCTCTGTTATTTGTTTGTTCTCTGCAAGACCAGTAATTGAAAAGGTATTTGCAGTAAAAAAAAGCTTGAACTTTAGGTTTATTAAAATGAATGACTTGCCATTTTTCCTAATCATATTAACCTCCTCAATGCATGGATTTATGTTTACAGACTTTTCCACTGGCGCCCTGGTAAGGTGAGTTTTGGCTGCAAATAAAAATTTCTGTTTCTTCCCCCAAAGGCTCACATGGGCCGCTGCGGGCCATATAGGCCTAATACGTTTTATTTTAATAAATAGAAAAATTAATCAAGTTTAGATTATTAACTGGGATGTTATTAATTTTTGTCCGTTAAAAAAATCCAAATAGATTCGTCACTTTGCTAATGATGCAAGTAGCATCTATTTTTAGACAATTCAATCTAAAATTGAGATCGAGCATCTAATAATAGACCATCAGTAACATATTGCTTCAGTCACACTGATGTTTAAAACACGTCAAATAATTTCTTTATGTGTTAATCCTGTTCATTTGTGTCACTTTAGCGATAACGAAATCTACATCATTCTTAACAGTATGCTATTTGGCACTCTGGGTTATCTTATGAGCACGATGGCGCCTGTTAGTTGTAAGGAACCAGGAGCCGTACGCTGCGCCTATGCAGTAGTGTAATCGGGCTTCGGGGGCTCCTGAGAGCGCCCCTCTACGTCTCTGACACATGGGCGGTCACCGAAGTGTGTTTTACCTCATTTTTTCGGTGAGTAATTAATGTACACTCAAGGTTTTCATGCGGTAGTGTAGGTAAACCCGTTTCCCGATATTTATGATCCAATCGCAGGCATTGTTTACATTTAAATAACTCACTTTTAGGAAACAAGGTCACGAGTCTAAGAATATACGATTGGTAATGCATGGATGAAAGACTTCTTATATATTTATTTATATTTATATATTTCTTCTATTCCCGCGGCAATATATATATATATATATATATATATATATATATATATATATATATATATATATATATATATATATATATATATATATATATATATATATATATATATATATAATATATATATCCAGTACTGATCTATTAAGTATATATAAAAAAGTGTTATGAGGTACTTCTTGGCTTACATATCGGCGCCTAGTTCAGCGCATGGAATGTGCCAGGCTATTTTTTGTCACAAGTTCTGTCAACGTTAGCGCATGTTTATCGCCCTTGCCTGTCAGCTGATCTAGAAAATTTTCCACAGGCATCTTTGGATGTAAATATTGTTAGATGGTTTGCGTTAAAAACACTTTGAAACTGTAGGTTTTCAAAACGGTTTCAATTGAAGACCATTCAAAAATGCAATGATTTTCTTTAATTTCGATGTTGAGACAAAGGTGGAACGGCAGTCGTGCATAATAAAATATCAGATAAGGGTAGAGTTGGACCGTACATTTCTTGTTTAAATATACATATATTTGATGTAAACGTTGCAAAACTAAAAATTTTGCTAGATTTTTAACTTAATCAGAAGCAAATGTGAACAGTAAAAGAAACTTATTGAAAAACGGAAATGTAACCGGAACCAGAATAGAACGGTTAACCGAAACAGTAAACGACGGAAGAATTATTCTCACTTAGACCTTAACCATAATTTTAACACCGAAGCTTAGCACATAATTTAATTCGCTGGTATTTTTACATGCTTTTATTTTGTTCGCAACGTCTGATTGCTTTTTATGGGTTTATGGCAAACGTTGTAACTCAGTTTTGACACACTTCCATCGCAGCTATATCGTTCAAACTTTCCAGAAACGTTCTACTTTGATGGCAGTACAAGTCTATCTATTATCTATTTAATTAGATGTTTAATTAATCATACACAATTAGTTACAATGTTTCGAAACTAAAAGGAGATAGAAAAAGATTAATTAATCGATAGATTACTAAATTCAAGAACATAAAAGGAGATAACTAGCTAGACGCGATCACCCTAACATTCTGGTGAGTTTTCGTTCAGGAGAATGTTTTTAATAGTAAAGATCGTAGAGCCGGTCGATCTAATAAAGGCTATTAGGGGCAGATAATATAGTTTTTCAATATCTACTTGATCTGGTTGCTGTCGTCTGTAAACTGTTGGCATGGATGGCTGCCTTCTTAGGGGAGGGGGGGGGGAAGTCGTTGGGGGTACGAAAGGATAATCATCTTTCACGAGCTACTAATAGCGTTTTAAAACTAATAATTTCAGTTGCTGCATTTGGATTGTGAATTTCTAAAAAGTAGAAAATAAAACAAATATAAAAAAGACATTTCTATTAGCAAGCTATTTGGTTTCTTTCATAAAAGATTGTGTTTCTAAAATGTGTAAAATATCTCATGAGTAACCAAAGCTTTTATGAAAGAAAGTAAATGTAGTTTCAATTTCTTATTTTCATTACATTTTAAAGCTTGTTATTAAAAATGTGTTTTTTTTTCTCAATTTTTTTAAATAATTACATACAGTTCAAATATTAGATACAGTCATTAGACGTTTTACTTTGTGCTTCTGTAATCAATGACCTTATTATTATTGTGTCTCCTATTCAACATTTTTTTTAAATCAATAATTAATTTCTATTTAGTTATTTCAAATCATTTCATTTTGCCCCGAAAGGTTTCATTTTCTTTTTTTTTCAGAAATATATGATCATATAAACATTGATTATTCTTCTACTAATCCTGATAAAGTCCGCTGGCTAGTTTTTGTAACTAAAACACTGTAGATATTGTTTTTCAATTTTTTCAAATTCCGAAAGGTGGAACATTAATTCAAATTATTGCTTCATGAAATTGATTTTCAACATACTATTTTTGTTTCCTTTTTTCCTAAAGCCTACCCAGTTAGAATATGTTTTTTTGGTATACAAATAGTAACTGTTTTAGTTGAACAGGAACACATCTCAATGTAATTATGTAGCTCACAAGCTTTTGCGAACGTACAAGATTTCATCGATATCTACAGCAAAACGGCGGATGTCTTGGCCTTTATTGGAATTGACGTAGCAACATAAGTCTTTATCTAGGCTTGAATCTAATGTCAGGTAATTTTCTATGACGGAGGAAATCGATGAATTGATTCTCGTGGAGTACATACCCATGTCGATAGAAAAAAATCAGCTCCAAGAAAGATTTTAAGAAAGAAATTGGGAAAAGATAATTATGTATATTCGTGCTCAAGACGGTAAAATTAAAATAATAAATGCATCAAAGGATTTGTCTGAGATACAGAAAAAATATTTTGATGGGAAACATAAAGTACAACTTGCCTGAGGAAACATTACTTATCTAAAACGGCTCGAGTGAGTTTGTCGAAACTCACTTTCCTTGTTAACTAGATGTAAATATCGAATTGTGTAATTTTTGTTTTGACTTCGGATGAAGTTATCCCCCTGGCTTTAGAGAAATGAAATAAAAATTAATAGCAAATTAGAACTGGGTAGTTTTAGCTGGCCAAAATTGTTAATATTTTTCTTTACTACACCAGTGGTCTCCAAACTACGGCCCGCGGGCCGGATGCGGCCTGCGAGATCATCTCATCCGGCCCTCGGAGATCTTTTAGTCCACGGAAAAAAATGTTTGTTGTAGTTGGCTGAGGAAAAATGCCACCCCAATGAGTTGCCTGGAATAAACTCTGGCCCCCGAACTTATACTTGATAGTTAGTGCGGCCCTCGGGCTGAAAAGTTTGGAGACCCCTGTACTACACGATTAATAAAATGTTTATATCGATTTGCAATTTTGTAAAATTTTCCAGAAATTGATGTTTAAATCAAGGTGGAAATTTAGACCATGGCGAAATACAACTCAATAAATAGCTGGTTTAATTTGTTAGTTTTTCTGGTTCAGAAGACCTTACAGGTAATTTTGTATCATATATATATATATATATATATATATATATATATATATACATATATATATATATATATATATATATATATATATATATATATATATATATATATATATATATATATATATATATATATATATATATATAGGCCTACATTTATATATATATAAGGTATATATTTTCAATGTATTTTCTGTTTCCAAGCAATCAAACCTTGAAAATGGCAGTTGTGAATTAGCCTGCACTTCCTTAATGTAACTTTTTGACTTAACGCAAATATTGTTAGTCATAGCCTGTGTTTTGTTAACTTAATAATTAACACATGACTAAAAAGTGGAATCTTTTTTTCATATTTAAAAAAAAAATTAAATAGGCTTTTATTGTATTAAAAAATCACAAATGACCTAAAAAGTAAAAAAAAATTAATTAGGTTTAAGCTTACTAAATCTATTTGCGATACTGATATAACTAGAATTACAAGGCAGTGCACTCATTTATTGAGAACATATTACATTTCATAGTGAGTTCATTGGGGGTATGGTGGTTAGTAAAAAAATTGATGTGAGTTGGCTAGCAAACAATTAAGATTATTGTAGTTGGTAAAGAACTGATGTGTGGTGGTTGAAAATTATTGGGGAGGGATTGTTAGTAACAATTTACGGTAATGTAGTGGTCGGTTAGCTAGTGATTAATAGGGCTGGAAATGGTGACAGTGTAATGAAGAATTAGTGTGGGTGGAAGGTTGAGTATCTAGGGATAAACTGGATTGGGATGTCTAGTGAAGAATTGGGGTAAAGTGGGTAGTGAGTAATTTTGGTGTATAGATAGTGTAGAGTTGAAATGTGGCTATTTGACAGATGAAAAAGTATAAACCAGTTATTTTCTTGCGCGAATATTACTTACCACGGTTTGTCTATTAATTACTTAAACACACATGCATTTAAGGTTCGTATTTGTCGAAATTTTCTGCGCTAGCTGGACCACATACAATGTATTCTTTTGTTTTTAAAAGAATCTTTAAATGTTTTCTTGGTTAAAACAAATATGAATAAGAATAGGTATTAAAATCCAGTAATACGCGAAAAAAAATATCACTTTATTGAAAAATTACATTTACATAAATAATCTGAAACACGTATGTTAATATTATTATGTTTTCTGTAGTTCTACTAAAGAACACAGCGTTTAAATTTATTAAAACATTTTAAAAAATATATAGATACTTTTTTGCATAGGTAAACAATTGTAAGTCGAAGACAGCTGCATCACAGCAGCAACAAAGACGCCAGCCGTATTAAATACAACTGACTTTGAACATTAGTCAACATGGATAGCTGGATACTAAAACGTAACGCAACCAACGGATAATAATACATCTGACTTGTCATCATCGGAACAAATCGACGCTACAATAAAGCTATTGCAGCAGATCTATGTCGCTCTGTTTTTTATTGTAAACCCTACAATAGGTATCGTAGGTCTGATATCCAACACATTGGGGTTGGTTGTCTTAGTAAAGGACGGCCTTCATAAATCGTCGGCAATTTTCATGTTGTCTTTGACTATAGCGGACTCTCTGTGCAGTTCAACCAGCCAACTTACTCGAATATACCATAGCAAATGATTTTACGACCACTTTTGTCGGTTGGGTCTATCCCTTTGATACAGCTTTTTTTCTTCTTTATTCTATGGCAAACAATGAATTTGTGTGCACATCTCGGGATGTCAATTTCATTAACACTACCGCCTGTGATATCTATTGAGCGATTTGTTGCCGTGTACTTTCCGCTTAAATTTAAACAAATGATGACAAAGAAAACAGCTAAAGTAGTTGTCCTTACCGTATACGTGGTTTGGCTACCATGGGTAGTTTTCTACAGTACATGCTTTACTTTTGACTACACCCAATACACACAATCTGGCATGGGAACAGAAATACGTACGTCATATTGTCGTATTCATTGGGAAGAGATTTCGATTTTTAATTATTACATTTATAATTATCTGACTAGCCTTTGCCCATTGATTATCGTCGTGACTGGAGCTGTATTAATTACTTTCAAAATACAACTGACTGCACGTAACAGGAAGAAGATTTCAACCAATTAGAATTTAAGTGTCCAACGGACAACCAGGACGCTGATCATCGTCTCTCTAATCAACACACTGGTCAACTTCGTCTACTTTCTGGTAGCGACTGTGCTTGCTGACCAGATGGTTACAAATCTAAACCTGGAGGCTCTTGTTCTGCAAGTTTTATCCGCCTTGCTCTATATCGGCAACGCCAGCAATATTTATGTTTGCATATTTTTAAACAAAAAGTATATGTCAATACTGTTTGAGTTGCTTGGTCTAAAAAAAAAGGGAGTGTAGCTGTATTACACTTCAGTGGTGTTATTAGAATTTGCACCTTATAATGTCTTGGCTAGATTACAAGAAATGTTTTAAATCTTAGTTTGGTTAACCATCTAAATATGGATAACCGTTTTCATTTACTGTTTATTATAATATTGTATTTTACTATCTGTTTGAATGTTTACTTTATTTTACCATTTCGAAGAAAATTGTTACTGTACTTTACTGTTTGTTTGTTGTGTTTTATTGAATGTTTGATAGAAAATGTTTACTTTATTTCAGTAAATGTGTTAAAATACTTAATTAGTTAAAGGTACACATTTTTAAACCATGCATTATTAGAATAGCATGTTACATATACACACAAAACACACACACATACATATACACAAACACAGACAGACATACGAACACAATTCCAAATGTATTTTTTATCCGTTTCAGGGAGGTGTAAAACTTTAACTTTTTTAGCGATCAAAGTACTTTCTCTATACTTTCTATACGCGAGAGTAAAAAATGAAGTTAAGAAGATGAAAGAAAATATTAGCGATCGCGTGACCAGAGGGCATTCAAGAATGAGCTTTTTCCTCTTGGCTGATTTCATTAGTTATTGTAGACCACGAACTAAGAAGATGCGGATATCTTGAAAATTTAGAAATCATCAGGTTTTGCTCGAATGTTAATGAATATATTTTAGCTGTAGCCTACGTTTTTTTAACTTAATTATGAACGAATGACTAAAAATTGGAAAGTAATGTTCATATGAAAAAATTAATTTAAAGAGGCTATTATCTATTAAAACATTTTTAAAAATGCTCTAAAAAGTTAAAAACAAATAATTTGGTTTATCCTCACTAAATATTTTCCTTATACTGGTATGACTAGAAATACAAGGCTGGTAGCTCATTTATGGAGAATTTATTCCCTTTCATAAGGAATGCTTTGGGGGTAAAATATTGTTGTGGGGTAGCTATTAAATAATGGAAATGGGGCGGCTGGAAAACGATTGTTACGGAAAGGTTATTGAACTATTGGTGTGATCGGATTGTAAACATTTGATATGAGGTGGCTGGTAAAGAATCGATCTGTTACGGTTGCAAAAAAATTTGGGTGTGATAGCTAATAAGATATTACGGTAACAATTCTAGAAATGATTTATGACGGAGTATTCAATAAAGAGTAAGGTTAGCTAGTGATTTATGGAAATGTAAAGGGGAACAGGTTAATGAAGTATTAGTGTGTGGAGAGTTGAGTGGGTTGGATAGTGTAGAGTTAAAATGTTGATATTTGATTAATTAAAAAATCTAAATCAGTTAATATCTAGCGCAACAATTAGTTAACACGTTTGGTTATTTAGTAGTTCAGTAAACAAAAGTATAAGGCTCCTATGTGTCGTATTTGTTTTTATTGCTTAAGCGTTACCTTGATTGCAAATCATGTATTCTTTGTTTTTGAACGTATCTATCTATTTTTTCTTCGATCAAACAAAATTGACTTAGAGTGTGTTATAAAAATGCCATAAATCCACGAGAAATTAACACTTTATTGAAACATTACATTTACATGAATGATCTGAAACATGCATATATATGGTACCATTAATTTATTATCTAATATATGAAGCTCAAATGAATTATGTGGCTCTTTTATGTATGTATGCTACAGCGGACAAAGGACAGACCGTGGACAAAAGAGGCATATAGTAAAAAACTCGACTTCATCGCCATAGACTTGATACACATAAAGTTTTTTAGCCAAATTAATAATTTAAATACTTATTACATAAAGTTTTATAAAACAACCTTTATTTCCCAAAACGTTTAATTTTATTTAACGTTATGGAAAATAGTCCCAAGTCAAAGAAAAAATATCCCTTCACAAAAATGTAAAAATTGTACTTCACTTTGTTCCTTTATTGTCAATTACTTCCCTTAATAGATCAAATTTTTTTTTACTTCCCTTAAAAAAAACAATACATTGGAAAAAATAATACTTTTTTTTGTTTGTTTGGGTGTTCGAAAAAAAAAACAACATAATTAGCATGGATTTATAATGTGCAATATGGTAGGTAAATATTTGAAGTATTTTCTTTTATTTATTTTTATACACTGAAGGTACTGTTTACTAAATATTATTTTCTATTCAATAACAGTTTAGAAGCCGCTCCTAAGTGTCGTATATGTTTACTTCTATCTTTCGGTTTGCGGACAAGCTTGGGGTGTTATAGTCGTTCACTAAATAGAATCAGGCACGCCAGCCGTCCCGGTGGGGTTCTCTTTGGCGACCTAGGTTATAATGTGAGCGTATGGTGCATACATTTTTTTAAACAGTGCGATAGAATAAGGATTTAGAAAGGTTACTATAGTCCTTAACTATACTGAATCCGGGCATCCCCCGGCGCCTCGACTGGGTGCTATTTGGCGCTCCGAGCCATTCCGTGAGCGCTATGGCGCCTACGTTCAGTTTAATGAGTTAAATAGACTATGATGGGGTATTATAGTCATTAATAAATTAAATCAAGCAGTTCCACCGGCGTCTCGGAAGGGTGCGATTTCGTGCCCTGTGCAATTATGTGAGTACTATCCGTTTATATCTGCAATTATATTTGTGTTTATGTTCGGCGTTTTAGTTTGCAAATAGGTTTGCGTTTGCGTTTTTTTTGCGTATGTATTTGTGCTATTATTTTGATTGTGTTTATGTTTATGTTTGCGTTTTTGTTTTCTTTTGTGCTTGTGATTGAGTTGGCTTTGTGTTTTCGTTCCCGTATTCGTTTTTGTTTGCTTTTGTGTTTGTGTTTGCGTTATGTTTGCGTTTACTATTGTGTTTGTGTTTTTTTTTGTTGGTTTTGGTTAGTGTTAGGTTCAAAGTTAGGGTTAGGGTTATGTGTCAATGTGTCAAACTTCCATGCCGGGTATTTGCTGCTTAATAAACTCACAAGTTATGGTCCTATACATATAGGTTTTTTTCAAACGGCCAGTGCAGGGCCTGGCCGGGACGGCTAGTATTTACGAAAGTTCAAGTAGAGAATAAAGCGTTTAAAATTATTAATACATATGTTTTTTTAAATATATAAACACATTTTTGCACAGGTAAACATTGAGAATCAATGTTAGTTAAAGACTTCTTAAAGAAAAGCTGCATCACATAAAAAAAAAAAACTAAGACGCCACCTGGATGAAATCAAAGTCATTTTTAACATTTTAAACGTGAAAATTGTAGTCAACAATGGATAGCTGGATACTAAACGTAACTCAACCATCGGATGATACAACATCTGGCTCGTCTTCATCGGAACAAATCGACGCTACAATAAAGCTGATGCAGCAGATCTATGTTTTTTATTGTAAACCCTACAATAGGTATCGTAGGTCTGATATCCAACACATTGGGGTTGGTTGTCTTAGTAAAGGACGGCCTTCATAAATCGTCGGCAATTTTCATGGTGTCTTTAACGGTAGCGGACTCCATGTGTCTCTTGGGTACGGTCAACCAGCCAACTTACTCGAATATACCATAGCAAATGATTTTACGACCACTTTTGTCGGTTGGGTCTATCCCTTTGATACAGCTTTTTTCTTCTTTATTCTATGGCAAACAATGACTTTTTGTGCACATCTCGGGATGTCAGTTTCATTAACACTACCGCCTGTGATATCTATTGAGCGATTTGTTGCAGTGTACTTTCCTCTCAAATTTAAACAGATTATGACAAAGAAAAAAGCTAAAGTAGTTGTCCTTACCTCATACATCGTTTGGCTACCATGGGTAGTTTTCTACAGCACATGCGCCACTTTTAAATACACACAACCTGGCATGGGAAAAGAAATACGTACATCTTATTGTCGTATTCATCGGGAAGAAATTGCAATTTTTAATTACTACGTTTACAATAATCTGACCAGTGTTTGTCCGTTGATGATCGTCGTGACTGGAGCTGTATTGATTACCATTAAAATACAGCTGACTGCGCGTAACAGAAAGAAGATTTCAACCAATCAGAATTTAAGTGTCCAACGGACAACCAGGACTCTGGTCATCGTCTCGCTAATCAACACACTGGTCAACTTCGTCTACTTTCTGGTCGTGACTCTGCTTGCTGACCAGATGGTTACAAATCTAAATCTGAGGGTTCTTGTAACGCAAGGTTTAGCCGCCTTGCTCTATATTGGCAACGCGAGCAATATTTATGTTTGCATATTTTTAAACAAAAAGTATACTTCAATACTGTTTGAGATGCTGGGTCTAAGAAAGAAACATGAGTGATACAATAACATTCAATGGCTGTCATCATTGCTGCCGTGTGATGAGTATTTGCATTAAATATATACCAATCACACAAATGCGGTGCAGCGGGTAAAGTCTCCAAGATCTTATAATATATATGTTTAAATATTATGTTTTTGTGTTGTTAAAATAAAATGTGTTCTAAAAATTATGTAGTTTTTGTAAAACATTACTAAATATTCAATGTATCTGAAAGTTTAATATAAGCAGTGTAATTTTGACTGATATAAGTACATTAACAAAAACGCTAACGTAGTGTATGGTGGGTGTTTCTCGCTTTATTTTGTTAAGAGCAGCTTATTGAATGTGATCGGTTTTAGTTTATGTGAAGGACATGATGCTAACCAGCTGCAGCATTGATAGATTAATTAACGTATGTGAAAGTTAAATATTATCGTAATATTTACTCTTCTACCTGTAAGCGAAACCAATTATATGCATTGTGGCATACATACTTGTATCATCATTATAGAAATTGTACAACTTAGTTTATACTTACAAAATATCAATTTATTTAAAAAAAACTAATATATTGCTATATTATACAACATTTTAAATTCTATTATTAGAAAGTTAAACTAATGCCATTAGCAATTAAAAAATAGAATTATATACTCAAAATTTAAAACTGTAAGAAAAGAAAAGAAAGCATCGAAAATCAGTATCTACTTTATGAAATACGCTGTTTCTATGAGGTTAGAGGGATAGGGAAACGAAATCGACAATGAAATGTTATAGAAGACACAGTATTGTGTTCTTTAAACAAAACAACTTAACCAGTTATAAACGGGTCTTCTCTCAGCAAAGTCTCTGCTGATGGTCTTTCTTCTGCCTCATATTTAAAAGTCTTTTCTAGAAAATCTTTTAGATGTTTTGACGAAGTTTCCTGTATATTGTAATTAGGTTTCTGTAGCGTAGCAATTTTAAACAGGACCCTGACTGATGTTGTTGTTGAGTTTGGTGGTGATCCAGTTAGCATCTCTACTTCAGTACAGCCCACACTCCTTGAAATTTAAATTCGTAAGCATAATGCATTTTCGAGTTATAGTTTTTTACTTGTCAATAGCTCAATATTAATTTAAGTGTGCACACAAAATTACAATTTTTTACAGCAAAACTAGAAACATTAGTATTTATCCTAATAGAAATAACACTTAACAGTCCTCACCATATATCCAGGCTACAAGCGTTCTTAAATATTCTCCCATCAGGGCAGTTAATCAACTCTGGTGCCATGTATCGAGTTGTGCCCCTTTTCCACTTCCTCGTTTAGAATTGTTGACAAACCGAAGTCTGTTAGTTTAATGTTCGTCTCATTCACCATTAAAATGTTGTTGCCTGTTCAAATTGTTATTTTGTTTGTATTTGGCAATAATATTTTCTTAATAATTAAAACAGCTTTTTAATCATATTTAGTTCTAAAAAGTCTGAAACCATCTACGCCAAATGTTTCTTACTATATGTAAACTACGTAAAAACATCAATTTATATCTGATAGAAAGTGTAAATTTGTCTGTATTACTAGATACAATATGTGTAGAATGTTACAATGCATATTTAAGTAGAAAAAAATATCCTGTTGAAACTTATTCTGCATAAAACAAGTATAAAAAAACAAACTTTAAAATGCACTGAAAACAAAAAAATTAAAACTAATTTGCTTTCTTTTATAAAATCTTTGGCTACTAAAACATGTAAACTAGCGATCACAGCTTTTACGAAACATAGCTGATTCGTTTTATGTTATTATTTTCTTTTTTCTTGTTATTATTTCCTTTCTCATGGAGACAATCACCTCATCCGTGACCATCATCGTCTATTATAATTTGAGCAGCAAATACAAGACAATTTTCCAGCAGTTTTTCTCAAAGTTTTGATGTTGATGTTATTTTTTGTGCTGTTCGGTGAGCAATGTATCCCCGTGCTTCCCATGTCATGTGACCTCAGGGACTCTGGCTATTTGCGACTGTGTCCACGGCATTCAAACCCCAGGCTGCGGATCACCAGGACAGTAGCTGACATGGGCAAGGATTGGCTAGGTCGTATATAAGCCTAATGAAGGGCTATATGGACTTGTTTTAGGACCTGTACATGTACCTAGGTCGTATATAAGCCTAATGAAGGGCTATATGGACTTGTTTTAGGACTATAGGCACTTGCACCTGTACATGTACCCAGGTCGTATATAAGCCTCTTGAAGGGTTATATAGACTTGTTTTAGGACTATAGGCACTTGCACCTGTACATGTACCTAGGTTGTATATAAGCCTAATGAAGGGCTATATGGACTTGTCTTAGGACTATAGGCACTTGCACCTGTACATATACCATTACAATTACCTGTACATTTACCTGCACCTGCACCTGCACTTGCACTTGCACTTGTACTTGTACTTGTACTTGTACTTGTACGTTTAGTTGTATTTGACCTTGTATTTGCATTTGTACTTGTAATAGATCTACCTATCTATCTATATACTTACTATTGTATAATGCTGTGAATTAATAAACATAGAAAATAAAGTATTTTGTGTAAATATTTACTGAAAAAACCTGAAGTTTGTTACCATGGTTTTGTTTGAGTCACGTAAACTATAGAAACTAGTTTTAAAACAACGAAACATTTGAAATGATTAACAAAAAGAAAGAAATTAACAATACTTAACATTTAAATGTTAACTTAATTCATTTAAACTTTAATTGCTGACAAAGCAAGGCTTGACAAATTTCGAATGTTACACTTTTATTACATTAAAGTATGTGTATTTTAACAAGAAAATGAAAAAATAATATTTGGAAATTTAAGCCCCCCCCCCCACCACATCAGCGAGATTCCTGAAAGAACTTAATCACTAGTCACTCAATCACTCAATCACTCAATCATTCAATCTTTTAATAACCCAATGACACAATCAATCACTCAATGGCTAAATGGCTCAATTACTAAACCACTCATTCAATCAATCGCTCAATTCGGGCAATCAAGTCTCCATTTGGGCAAGTGTCCAGCTCTCCATCGGTCAGCCCAACCCAATTTTTTTGTCTTTCATCAAAGACGTCTCTGGCTTCCATTCTCCTCCCATTCTCCTCCCATTCTCCTCCCATTCTCCTCCCATTCTCCTCCCATTCTCCTCCCCTTCTCCCCCCCTTCTCCTCCCTTTCTCCTCCCATTCTCCTCCCATTTTCCTCCCATTCTCCTCCCACTCTCCTCCCATTCTCCTCCCATTCTCCTCCCATTCTCCTCCCATTCTCCTCCCATTCTCCTCCCATTCTCCTCCCATTCTCCTCCTATTCTCCTTCCATTCTCCTCTCATTCTCCCCCCCCCCATGACAGAGTGCCCTACATTATTGCTTTATATCGGCCGCTGGTTCGTGTGACATGCCCATGCTATATTTTTAGCGCAATTACCATACGGACGATTATTAACTCGTCATTTCTGGATGGATGTGTGTCCCCAGCTTTAAGTCGTATCTCCTCATCAACGGAGCAAATCGAGGACTAGTTCCAATAGCAAATATGTTAACGAAGTTCCGAGGATGATTGTGGGCCAGAAAAATTCCCGGAATTCCTTCCTGGAAAAGCCAAAAAACCTCGAAAAAATGCAGTTTTTGGCCCATATCTCGGCAACCAGACCAGTTAGCGACTTGAAACATTTACCAATCGATTCCTGCCATAATTTAGAACAATATTGCCCAAGAAAGTCACCAAAAATTTCTTTTCGTTCGGTCACAAAATTTCTTTAAAATTACATAAATACCTACAAACCGAACGTTATCCTAGCTTGAACGCACCCCAGCATTATACGTCTTGTGTTTTGTCCCCGTGTGTGCTTTACGCTACGACAGAGCTACGGTTTATGAACATAATACAATACAGTACTATACAGCAATATATAGAGATAGATCTATGGGGAAAGGCATGTGTCAAAATAATCT
This sequence comes from Physella acuta, assembly GCF_028476545.2. Classification (NCBI taxonomy): domain Eukaryota; kingdom Metazoa; phylum Mollusca; class Gastropoda; family Physidae; genus Physella; species Physella acuta. The sequence continues at coordinate 329,880 of NW_026732000.1, forward strand.
ATTTTTCGCTGTCTTTTAGATCTTGCTATAAGTTTATTTTTTACTTATTAATTCAAACGTTATTTTTGTACCCTATTAATTTATTTATAATTTATATGAGAGTGATAGGGAGTTAAAATTACAAGGTTTTGTTTCACTAGGTCTAATCATTTTTTCACATTTTTTAAACACAAACTTGATCACTATCTATTTTTAGATAACATAAGGAAATTGCGCTTAAATTGTCACTAGACTTTTTATTAACTTGTTTTTCTGTGAGCTCAGTAGACTCTCATATGGATAAAAACGAATTACTGACATCTTCATTTGTTATGTGATCACTATATGAGATCCATCGGAGTCAGTGTACACATCTCATTTCCGTGCAGTGTTTCTTCCAGACTTTTTTCTCCGGGGTGGGGGGGGGGCACTTGGAACTTTCTAGGAGTGGGTGGTAGACTTTCTTCTGGTGAAGGGGGCGGACACTATTAAAAGTATATATTCTCTATAAACATTTCATTTCGTTCGAGTTGGGGGGTGGGGGGCGTACCCCCCCCCCCCCGACGAAGAGATGCCTGGAAGAAACTCTGTTTTCATGGCCTGGATTCTTCTCTTGACGCCTACGTTTTGCTGTTCACACACTGTTAGTACTAGTATTTAAGGGGATATGCGCGGGAAAAAAATCACACATTTTCTTGTTTTTCGTCATGATGGGTTTCTTGCACTTTTGAATACTTTGTCCATTTTTGTATAAAGAAAATAATAACTTTAAAGAGAAAAAAATATTTTATGTGTTTGAATTACGTTTTTTATGACCCTATTAATTAAAAAATAATCAATTTTTCCCCAATCTTACAAGCTCTCTATGAAAATTTTTATATCCGTTATTATATTGTATTTGACATCATTGAAAAGCTCGATTTCTCATGTATCTAATAAACTTAATTTCCTACATCTCGGAAACACCCAAAGCTTACAATCGGCTTTGCAGTTTACACAGACATGGTACTTTCCTGACCTAGTTTTCGTTACATTTTGCTGTTTTTCTCAGTTCGCATGTTTTTAACACTAAAAAGCCTACTACTTTTTTATGTATTAAACAATGCCAACCATATTTTCAGTAAATGTTCTTGATGCCAAAATACAACTTTTGTCACGAGGGAATTGTGATTGCTTTCATAGAAAAAAGTATTTGGTAATTAATATGCACATTTTGAAACTTTTGAATACTAAAAAGGGTACGATTTTTTAGACCTTGTAAAATTCTTAGTAGTAATTATTTCGAAAAGTTGTCGTGAAAAAAGTTTTAATATATACTGAAATATAAGCAGTTTAAATTTGATTGCTATAGGTGCATAAATAAAAAGCCTTAGTATTTTTAAAAGTACCAAAAAATTCAAAATGGCGGAGGTTTTTTGGGTTTCCATGACAACCAAAATTGTTTTCGACCTTTTTTTTGCTGTTTAATACTTACTTTTATATGCCAAATATGATAAAAGTATTCAAAATGCTTTAGATCTTAAACTGTAAAAAATAGAAAAAAAACATAGCATATTATCCCCTGAAATATATAATGTATTATAATCTGGGGCGTAACATATTTGCATGAAATGCTGCTAAGGTGCCAACTCAGATAACGGATTTAATTTAAAAATAGACAGGAACCATTTGTAAAGGGGATAAATAGGTTAATGTTTTTTTTTCTCTATAAAAAATAAACATCACTCGTTCTTTCATCTTCACTCCCCTTTGCTTGCTGAGTTATCTGTATTCTATTCTAGTTCTGTACGGGTTTATCATAAAAAAAGAAAGTCTGATTCTATGTCTTATTAAGGTATGTACGTTCTCTTATGTTCGTGGGCTAGTTTTGTAGCGAACAGTAGTTTGTCACTAAATTTCTAGGGCAAATTTTTGTGTGTGTTACATCGCTAGTCTTGTTAACATACATGTTAAAGTAGTGTGTTTCTACACAAAAATACAAATTACATAAAATTAAACTTGGCATGAAATGAACCGTGCCTACTCGGAACACCGCACTAATACAAATTTTAAAACGTATTTTAAAAAGAGGATACAGGTAACATTAAGGAAGACAAAATAATATAAAAGCAAAAAAAAAAAATAAAAAATAAATAATATAATAATAAAATAAAACAAAACAACTGATATTACCAAAATAAATTTAAATATATAAACTACATCGAAAAATAATGCATTTATTGTAGCATAAGCAAATCTTGGAGGACTGCAATAGAAGCGACGTTTTATTTCTATTATGATCCAGGCAGAACTATGGTTGTGTATATTTGCTACCCATCATCTAGATGATACATCGTATACATATATTGCAGCTCTCGACAATCCACTTTCCTCACTCTATACCCTTGTAAAAAAAAACCTCAAGATATTGGGACAAAAATTTGGCAAGAAGGCCATAAACTTCGCATACGACATAGTTAATTATCCTTTTAACCAAAGCTAGACTATCACGTGGTATTTTCACATTCACACCTTCAAGTCGGGCATCAGCTAAAGGGAAGACAAGGTTTGTTGGGTAGATGATGGTGGTACGTAAATAGTCCGACATCGCCCACAGGTAAGTGTCATCGTTGTCGTAAAAAATTAGCTCTAAAGTAGAGAATTGTTCATTGTACCAGAAATAAAATGCCCAGTGAAAGCTGCTGCGTTTAATTAGTTCAAAATCATCGATGCAATTAAACATAAACTCTGCCCCTACCCGGTATTTTACGTGTAAACCTATATATAATTTGCCAGTCCAAGGGATAAATCCCTGATGGCGTATCAGCCCGAGAAGGCTTTTGTCCAGAAGAAAAGACGTAATTCCATTTTTGTTTAGAATCGTTTCGACAGTCTTGTATCTAGAGAGAACGACACTTTTTCTTTCATTGGTCGTATAAGGTAAAAATCTGCCGTGTCCTTTAAGGAAAACATACTTTTTGGCTTCGTCGTGATTTAACGATGGGTACTGAGAAAACAAACTCTTATTGATGTCCGATCTTGGACAGCAGTCCTTGTCACAACATTCACAGATCAACGCTTTAGCTTTATTAGGGTGGGTTTGATTACTGAAATAATGAATGCGTATCAGGTTGTAGGTCGGTATATCTCTCCAAGCTTTGTGAAGGGCCCAATTGAAACATATTTGACGAATCGGTAGAATAAAAACAGCCACAAATAAGACGAGAATTAAAACAGTACAAATGTAAGTCTTTCTCTTCCATAACTTCAAAACACGCCTTCTCATTGTAATGAGAAACATGGTGCTCATTAGGAACAAGTTAAAATCACTATTTACAAATTATTTAGCTGAAAATGCTTTGCTTGTTAATCGTTTTATTTTATGTTTTGAATGTAAATAAAACAAAATATTGTATATTGTAAATGTTTCTATAAGCACTAATCTTAAAACCTAATCTTAACACCATATCTCTAAATCTAGCCCCTAGCTCTAATCCCTAATTTAGATAATATACGTTACAATATACATTATTAAATCTATTAGAATTATAAGTACAACATTTCTACTTTGGCTTTTCCCAGGCAAACGTATAAAAAAAATTAAAATATAGATCCCTATTAACTGAAATAAGCACGATTTTTAATTTGTCTTCCTTTACCATGTAAACACTTCTTGAATAAAACATCCAAATAATTCATTTATAGTCAGAAAACAAATGTACTGTACTCAAAATTTTGTTCATGCGTCTTGTACAGTGCCTTGGCAATCAACAGATGGACACACGGGAATCAGGGGAGATGTAGAACAAGTGTAATCCATCCAAACAATTTTATATCTCTTAAACACTATTCATCAACATCCACTCCTAAAACTTAATAGTTGGTCGGAATGGCGGAGTTTCGTGAACAAATGGAATGAATTAGTATCCTCTTGATTTCTTACTGCGTAGTATCCACTGTGTAGCATAAAATATTTGTACGAATGTGTTGGCAACTTATATTAAGTGCTTGTGATTAATATATAGTCTATTTAGTGTACTGGTAACTTTAAATGTTTTAAGTTTAACACAATTTCACATTTATTTTTGTTTTATAAACTTACGTAAACAAATATTTTCGTATTTTGACACGTAATAACGGAAGTTCCCAGAATTAATATATTTTTCTTGTTTGGTTAAAATGTCAAAAGCATAAAAAATGAGCTCATTTTTTCCGAAGCTATTTGCAATTTTAAGAATTTCTATTCAAGTTGTAGCTGGTGTTAAACGTAAGAAAGTTTTATTTTACAAATTTATAACGCCAACGATTCATGATCTTTTTATTGTTTACTTCCCTTGTTAAGTAGGTCGACATTTGTAGTTAATTTTAGAATTTTTAATATCCTCATTCAGTTAATCATTTCTTAGCCCTTTATAATATATATATATATATATATATATATATATATATATATATATATATATATATATATACATATATATATATATACATATATGGGGGCAAAAAACATTTTTTGCAGGGTGGCCCAATTTTTCTAGTTCCGCCACTGGGTTCTAGGTGTTATACAAGCGTGTCAATTTTGTTTCTTCGCGTGACTACTTGCTGTACAAGAATGTTCGCCTCTATTCAACTTTTTTTCAAAGTTCATTTATTTAATGTAAATGTAAAGAAAATAACCAGCGTGACATAGCTTACATATAAAACTTAACACTAAAAAAACTTTCTTATAAAATGTCGTGTGACAGACAGTAACATTGCTACACGTCATTTTTTTAAAACACGGTGATACAACGTTGTTAATTCACAACTAAGTTCTTTTTAATGTTATCTACTGAAGGAAAGAACTTGCAATCTCGGGCGGGCGGTAGCGTGGTCAACTTCTATCCTACAAGTCTCGAGTTTGGATGCTGGTCTGGATTTGGGCCTGCATTACGTCCAACAAGCTGATTAATACATTTTATACATGTCTCATGTTTAGGAAGGTAAATGCGACGCTCCATTGTGCTGACCAAACCATTCGAGGTCACGAAACATTTGAACAATGACCTATGAATTGTTAGGTCTGATTTGGAAATTTTCCCTTTTCTCACCATACAGCGACACACATTTATGTATGGAAAAAATCAGTGTTAATAAATAATTAGTCAGCATTTTTTGTTACAACTTTTCGTTTTACACAAGAAAAACAAATGAGCATAAACTAGCTTAAAACATTAAAACCACAGTGGTTGTATGCTAGTTGTATGTATCAAGATAAATTCGCCACATTAAGTGGCAGAAAACACAAACAATTGTTACAAAAAACACCAAGACCAAGAAACAATTGAGTTACGGATTTTATTAAGTATCTGTACTTAAATGAAATATTTCATTGGTTCTTTGAGCACAAGTGATATAACAGTCAGTTTCTTCCAGGCATATCTTCGGGGTGGGGGGGGGGAGAGAAAGTCTACGAAATGAAATATATATAGAAAATATATTCTTTCAATAGTGTCCGCCACCCCCCCCCCCTAGAATAGAAAGTTTACCGCCCCCCCTCCCCGAAAATTTCAAGTGCCTCTCCCCCCCCCTACGAAAAAAAAATCTGGACGAGGGTTCGGGAAGGGGGGGGGTACATATGTCCCTAGGGGCGCCGAAATAAGCTCAATTTTGCTGCTATTTTGAATTATAAATATAAATATTAAAAATATATGGGGCGGAGGGGGGGGGGGGGGGCGCCAAATTGAAAGTTTGTTCCCGGAGCGCTTGGAGCGGTCGCTACGCCTCTGCTCATATGTTTCTTGATCTCGGCATATACAATGAAGGTGTAGTCAGTATTTCGCCGCATTAACTTTCCCTAACATTGGGTGACTTGGAGACGTTCCACTGACTTGAATCCGGATTTAATCTTGAAACCTTCGGGTTAGCAGGCTTGCGCTAAGGTTATACCTTCCCTCTCAGAAGATAGATGAGAAAATAAAGCAGCAAAAGATACACTTTACAAAACTTTTGACACAGATTTTTGCGATGACATTTTAAAAGATATCGAGAATACAATGATGATACGGCCAAATGATGATAATTACCTCCCTTTGGTTTAACATCATTATTATCTGCCCATAATAGCCTTTACTATTTTTACTCCCCCCTTAGAGTTTGAATATTCGTCGTTCATGGACACTACAACCAAGACTTTAAAAACGTGTGGTAAAAACATGTTCAGTAGTTTGGATGTATAAAAGATAGCTAACTGCTCCTATATCGCTGAAAGTGAAAGTCAACGAGTCTCGTGAAATCAGCCAACCGTGAAGTGACAGTTCACACAAGGCCCCTTGATCGAGAAATCACTGGCCAGTTGTTTTTTTTTTTTATCTCGTAGTCTCCCCTTTTTATTTGAATATGGAAATTTTTTAAACTTTATATTGTCTCTCTGATTTTAAAATAATACTTCTGGATTACACTCGAAGAAGAAGGTGGCTGTGAAGTTTGAACGAAATCGCTGCAATATAAGTGGGTCAAAATAAAGTTACAAGATTTGTCACAAACTACTAACAAACAAAAAAACGGACTTCTCGAAATAAGTGAAAGTTTGAAAAAAATAGACGATTCGGCAATCAATAGCATGGCAGTTTTTTGCACAATATATTATGTGATTTTATTCTAAACATATTTGAGCTTATAAGCTTTAAAATGAGAAAATTTGCTTTTACACTTAATTAATCGATCTACGCAATGTAATATGTCGAAGATAGCTCCCTTCCCCAACTTACGCTGAAACTTTTAGTCTTATTCGGCCTGTTTTCTAGTTTGAATGGAAGAAAATGATTGTGAACTATTAGAAGTTTTTTAGAAGAGTTTATAAAAAATAAAATTTGTTTAAAAGCTTTTTTTTATATTTAAGGTACGTAATCACATGTTTCTTAAATTGAAACTAATGTTTACCGGTTACCCCCCTTAAACCGTAACGACATATATCCCAGTGCTGTGGTGCCTATTCGTTGATTAAAACTTTCAGGACTGAGTCCCGCTGCTATTGAAAACCACGCCAACATCAATCAATAATGTTTGTTTCAGTGTTTGGTAACAATAGGCTAACATCCAAATTGATAGTCGGTACATTCGAACTTTAGCACAGACTGAGATTGAATGTAAAGTAACATTTTGGACTTAGCTGTCTACGGGATAAGTGAAGTAGAGTTTAGATGTTTTAAGACCTCGCCATAAAAGGGTAGTTAGGTAAGAATCATGCTCAGCTGTCTTTATTTTACATCAGAGCAGATATATATATTTGGGATTCGAACTCGAGACTTTCAGGTTAGCATTAGAGTGCTTTAACAACCGATCAATGTCTTCGAGTCACGCTAGATCCAAGCATTAGCGTCAGAGGCGTATCCAGGTTTTTGTTGTAGGGGGAGTGAAAGGAGCAAAAGAAGGCGCCGAATATTTAACACGTTTTATATAAGTGTTTTATATATATATATATATATATATATATAATTACTAGCTGTATGTCATTACTTCGCTATGATGTGAAATAAAGTGAAAGTAGCACTCTGAAGAAATAAGAAAAAAACACACAATGTAGGCCGACAAAATAAAAAAGTTTATCAATCTAAACAAAATATATATATATATACACACACTACAACCAAAAACAATGAACGTAACACAATCTGTTTTGTAATTCTTGTAAAAAAATTCTTACATAAATAATTCCTGGAAAATTATTTGGGGAAATAATCACTCTCTTAATATAAATATGTATATATCTACACATTTTTTATAAATGTCAAAACAAATAAATAATTACTTAAGAATATCATGAAATTGTTTAACACTATTCGTGTTTACAAAATGTTTTTGTCTTTAATCAGAATTTAATATATCGTCATCATAAATGCTAAAGTATTACAGCATAATGAAAGTTTTTAAAATCAGAGTTGGTATAAAACCACGCTTTTCGATATAATAAAAAACATTCGGAATAACAGCCTACATATAACTAAATATTGGTCTTTTAGTTCAGATCATATATTTTAATTAACTACTGATTCTTTGTGTTCTTTAAAGATCATTTTTAACATAGTAATAGGTATGGGTTAGATCACTGTATTGCTCACACACCTTTACTGGTAATTGCAAAAACAATATTCACAGAGTTTTACGTTTAAAAAGCTAATTTACTTTGGTACATCATTACGCGTTTTTCTACATGTACTTAACAAGTCAGTTCGGGGTGGGTTGGGGGGGGGGGGGTTGGTTCAACTTCATTCACTAATTAACTTTAGGTAAATTATCCAACCCAGTGTATACTTAGGTGTGACATTGATGTTGCTCTACACAATTGTGGTGGTGAGGTGTGTTGGGGGGGGGGAGATAACCAACTCAGAGTGAACATAGCGTCAGTTTTTAGATAACTGTTTATAAACATACATATATATATATATATTACACAAAGATATATTACACAAATATATATTACAGAAATAGATTTAAATAAGTAGCAGTGGTATTATGACAATATTTTTTTTTACAGAGGGGTCCATGGGGGAGGGGGGTTGTAAATGTTTCACATAATTTCTTCATCGTGATGATGTTGTTGACCTTGTCAAAATTTCCCCACCACTTCGCAGTTTGCTCAAAAGTAAATTTAAATAGAGGTGCCACATCAGTTGTATTTGTTTCTGTATTGTAATTTTTTTTAAATTAATCACACGATTCAAAATTTATATATAAAGTAATTCTGTGTGAAGTTTTATGTATAACATTTTCGAATTCAATTATTCGTTAGCAAATACATTATATAGTTGCCTTAAACTTAACACCCCTCATGCCAAGTGGTACTACCGTATATGTTTTTTAAACATTGCAATGCATCGTAATGGTTATTTTTCTAATGGCAAACTGATGCAGCTGTTAATACGTGTTGTAAACGTAGACACTACTCTCCCCTGTGTACACTACTGATTAACGTCAATATTGAGAGTCGCTAGATTATAAATTTAGCGTCAATATTAGTCGCTAAATATACTATTTTACTAATTCACACAAACAAATAAAACGTAAATGAAAAAATGGTATTTCATTTAGACAGTTTTATAATCATATAAATTGATGTTTCAACACTACACGTTATTCATTTATAAAAATCTGCCTTACAATAACGCAGACAAAGCAAGACTACACTTTGAAACGGAGTTCCAAAAAAACGGTTACCCATCACCTTACAACATGTTAAGCGACTTTCTGTCAAAACAAAAAGTGCCATATTAGTTGTACATTCTAGAATAGAGCAGACAACTATATGTCTAAGTCCCAGTCCACAACACTATAATTCAATCCACCCGAGTTAGCTCCACTATACGTCTAAGTCCCAGTCCACCCCACTATAATTTAATCCACCAGAGTTAGCTCCACTATATGTCTAAGTCCCAGTCCACCCCACTATAATTTAATCCACCCGAGTTAGCTCCACTATACGTCTAAGTCCCAGTCCACCCCACTATAATTTAATCCACCAGAGTTAGCTCCACTATATGTCTAAGTCCCAGTCCACCCCACTATAATTTAATCCACCCGAGTTAGATCCACTGTGGGGGTGGAGATACCAGCCACACCCCAATCTTTATACCAGAGCCCCACTGCTGCCTGGACAGGTGCACGTTGTGTACGTGTACTTAGTCCAGCCACCCTTCACCATCTGCCTGTTTACCTGCATGTGTATCCATTGACCAACAGAGACCTGCTTAGAACAGCCATGAGGTTGTGACACTATAATGATCAACTTGTCCACATCTCTCCCTGCATGTGTATCCATTGACCAACAGAGACCTGCTTAGAACAGCCATGAGGATGTGACACTATAATGATCAACTTGTCCACATCTCTCCCTGCGTGTGTATCCATTGACCAACAGAGACATGCTTAGAACAGCCATGAGGATGTGACACTATAATGATCAACTTGTCCACATCTCTCCCTGCATGTGTATCCATTGACCAACAGAGACCTGCTTAGAACAGCCATGAGGATGTGACACTATAATGATTAACTTGCCCACATCTCTACGCCTCTTGTATCTGTCACTTACTTTATTACGTAGACCATCAAACCGCCTCATTATATTCTTCAGTTTATCACCTACATCTACGTCATGTGTCGCACAATACAACATACACCAGTCTCCCTTAGTGTCTGACCCACCCACCCTCCACCCATAAATGTTGACCACTGGACTCTGATCATCATCAAACCACAACCTACATGTGGACTGTCTCGCCTCACTCTCATCAAAAACCACATGTCTGGCTGTAATCACCTCAACTTCCCACCAAACTTTTCTGGGTGTGTTCGAGTGTTCACATTCATGACATGGACAAGTTCTGTAGTCGACCTTTCCCTCCTTGTACTTGGTAACCGCTGATACCTTCCCAGTCCCTGTCCTCAATGAGTTATGTCCCCTTGTGTTGTAGCACACTATTCCCCTGTATGATGTGGTCATTGAAACAGTTCTAGTTTGAAAAACTCAACGGGATGGGGCGGGGGAGGAAACGGACATTTATACTGTTCGCATGAGTGAGTTTCCGACTCGCAAATTAAAAAAAAACGTTTCAACCCTCTCCACATTTCCTCTCTTATGGCCCAATCGGGGGGAGGGGAGATAGGGTGCGTGGGGGAAATCGTCATGGGAAGGGGTGGGAGAAAAGTCTAGCCCACGTGTAGGCAGGCGCCATACTCACCGACATTTTCTTTTGTGGGATTAGTACATCAATCGCTACAAAACCCACATACATCATGCTTCGACGGCAATACGATTTATTGTGCGTTAATCACCTTACCAGCCCACCCCATACCCCCCTCACACCCCTCCCCCTACGTCTATGTGCCAATCTACATCAAACTATTTGATGGAGGTTCAGAGCTTTCGTCAAGGTATTGGTAAAATTTACATTCTTCCCCTACAACTCGTACTCTGCCAAATTTCTTATCTCTCGGTTAGTAACAAAAAGGTCAACTAGGGCATGGAATAAAGAGGTGGTATAGAGACCCGCTGAGCCCAAATAGATTAAAAATACATACATCTGTGATCGCATAGATGAGTTGCTTTTTTCAACCCATATTAAAAAATATATGGACGACTTCATTTAAAAAACTGTTGATTTTTCGAAATCTAAGTCCCGCTGAGCCCAAATAGTTTAAAAATACATACATCAGCGCTTAAAAAAGTCACAGGAAAAAAAATTAAAAAGAAAGTTTTTTTGGTAGGATATAATGCCACAGAAAAAATGTACACAGGAAAATACATTTGGATAAAATAGTCACAGAAATAAAGTCACAAAAAAAGGCACAAAATGTCTTATAACAAGTATTTTGATTTTCATTGTAATTGTTGAGGATCGAAAAATTTTGTGCGTTAATAGGTGTCTTCTTTTTCATTTTTTTTGCTACTAGTATCTGTATGGTCTATAACACTAACAAGTAAAATACTATTAGGTAGGCCTAATTTATACAGCAACCTCAACCTATGAAAAAATGTTAAATACGCTCTAGAAATGTTAATAATAAAAGAAGTTTAGGCACATCATGTTTTGCTTTTTTTTTTGTTTTTTTTTTCGGCTTCTCCTGATTTGGCTTTGCTATTGCTGCAATGAGTTGAGGCATTATGTCACATTAATTACGTTTTCTCAGGCTCTGCAACCCCCCCCCCCCCCCTCCATTCCCTTGACGATTTACCACAACCACCCAATCTCCCCCACCTCCACCGATTAGTCGATAATCGCGGAGTTGTGGACATAGGTGAACGTTAATTCCCTCCCCCCTCTCGCCCCATCCCATTCAGTTTTCCAGAACTATTAATCCTTCAAATATGTGAATTTAAGATTTGTTATACTTTCAACCAGTGTTTCTTCTAGACTTTTTTCTCCGGGGGAAGGAGGGGGCTTGAAATTTTTTTGGAGGGGGGGGGGGGCCGGCGGTAGACTTTCTTTGGGGGGGGGGGGGGGTTGGGGGGCGGACACTGTTAAAAGTATATATTTTGTATATGAATTATCTAAATTTCATTTCGTTCGTGGGGGGGGGGGGGGGGGCTTTACTACCAATCACAAACAATCACTTTTGAAACTGAGATGGTCTAAAATTGTATTAAATTCTGTATAATATTATATTGCAAAAAAGAATTACAAATACAAAACTACAACTGTATACTAAAATCTTTTATGTGTGTTATAAATATTACTATATCTATACGATTTACTCATATATATCTAAAATGATTACATTACATTTAATTGAATTGTAAACTAATTAGCATAATACATAAAAGTATTAAGAAATTCCATGCAAATATACATTTGTCCCTTTTTTTCCTGTGACTTTTTTTCTGTGTTTTTTTTCCTGTGACTTTTTTTCCTACAATCGAAATAATAAGTTACGCCACCCCATCCCCCCCCCCATAAATGAAATACCCAACCCCGTATTCAACCCACTCTCCCCACACTTTTTCCCTGTAAGCTGTGGTCATTGAAACAGTTTAACTCAGTTTATCTACCACACGGGCGGGGGAGGAAATTGACAAATTTAACGTTCCGAAAGAGTGAATTCCGCACTCGTCAAAATTAACTCTACACAGTTCTGGTGACTTTTTTTCCGTTCACCCATCCCACACGGTATGGGAACCCCAATGTAATACCCATAGATAGATAAATAGTTGGTATAATTCTACTTTTTTCAAAAGAATATTTATTCGTAATCGTTTTATCAATTTGGCGAACGTTTCATTATAATATTCTTATACTAAGATAAAGTGGCACAACTCGGTTTTAAGATGTTTTTTAAAAATATGTTTACCTGGGGTGGAGGGGGGAGGGGGTTCTATTGCGAAAAACTCACAGCAGGATAAAGGGTTATAGATGCTTGTGAAATGCTTGAACAGTTTACATGCAACAATGAAAATAGAAACCATAATATTTTTATTGTTTCCCCTTAGTTTCAAATCTTTAAAAAACTGAATTATCTGCCCCCTAAAATTTACTTCCATACGCACGCTCTCCCACCGCCCCCCCCCCCCTCCTCCCCCCCCCCCCCCGTCTGAATTTTTTTCTAATTCAATGTGTCAATAAGTTTTCCCCATGCCCACAAGCCACCCAACCCTTATCTCCCCCCACCCCCCCCCCCCAGCAACGTTCTATGTTTTAATCTTACTACAGGGGGCGGTGGGAGAGCGTGCGTATGGAAGTAAATGTGTATGTTGTCTGTATGTCTGCCTAAATACACATTTCTATGGGGTGTTGACATCCGATAAGCATGTGTGTATGGTTAGTATGGTTACTGTGTCGACAGACTACATGCATGTTTGTTTGCTTGTATGGTTTTGTGTTGACAGCCTACTTGCATGTTTGTATGTTTTTTTTTGACACCGTTCATACATATGTGTATGGTTAGTATGGTTACTGTGTTGACAGCCTACATACATATGTGTATGGATAGTATGGTTACTGTGTTGACAGCCTACATACATATGTGTATGGATAGTATGTTATTGTGTTGATAGCCTACATACATATGTGTATGGATTTCGTTTTAACAGCCTACATGCATATGTGTAAGGATAGTATGGTTACTGTGTTGACAGCCTACATACATAAGTGTATGGATAGTATGGTTACTGTGTTGACAGCCTACATACATATGTGTATGGATTTTGTTTTAACAGCCTACATGCATATGTGTATGGATAGTATGGTTACTGTGTTGACAGCCTACATACATATGTGTATGGTTAGTATGGTTACTGTGTTGACAGCCTACATACATATGTGTATGGATAGTATGGTTACTGTGTTGAAAGCCAACATACATATGTGTATGGATAGTATGGTTACTGTGTTGACAGCCTACATACATATGTGTATGGTTAGTATGGTTACTGTGTTGACAGCCTACATACATATGTGTATGGATAGTATGGTTACTGTGTTGACAGCCTACATACATATGTGTATTGTTAGTATGGTTACTGTGTTGACAGCCTACATACATATGTGTATGGATAGTATGGTTACTGTGTTGAAAGCCAACATACATATGTGTATGGATAGTATGGTTACTGTGTTGACAGCCTACATACATATGTGTATGGATAGTATGGTTACTGTGTTGACAGCCTACATACATATGTGTATGGTTAGTATGGTTACTGCGTTGACAGCCTACATACATATGTGTATGGTTAGTATGGTTACTGTGTTGACCGCCTACATACATATGTGTATGGATAATATGGTTACTGTGTTGACAGCCTACATACATATGTGTATGTGTGTGTTGACAGCCTGTTATACTCAACATAGACCATCCCTTTTTTGTATTAGCTTCTATCGCCTTTGTCTAACTACCGAACAAACTACATGTTTCATTGTCGTGTTGTCTCACCTAGATGAGTTGCTGTCCCCATCTATCAAGCCTCATCTGCCCAGGGGTTCGAACTCGGGACGCTTCGGTTCAGCAACCACAAGTTTAACTGACTTGTAGCTTCGTTGACCTTCCACATATGCAGTGTTTCTTCCAGACTTTTTTCTCCGGGGGACACTTGGAATTTGGGGGGGGGGGGGGGGGCGGTAGACTTTCTTCGGGGGGGGGGGGGGCGGACACTGTTAAAAGTATATATTTTCTATATAATTTATATGAATTTCATTTCGATCGGGGGGCGGTAAAAATTTTTCGAAGAGATTCCTGGAAGAAACTCTGCACATATGTCGACTGGAACCTTTCTAAGTTAAAAAATATGTCACTAATAATTGACTTGTGATAAATTTCATTCAATAAATAACAAGTCATTATCTCGCAGAAAATATTTACAACAAAATCTGTGCAAATAAAAAATAAGTGCTTTTAAGAAGCTTTATTTTCACATTCAAAATTTATATTTTTTTATAGTAGAGGGTTATCATTGCTATTATCAGGAACTAAGAAGATCTAGATCTTGTAACTTGAGATATATTCGATAAATCTGCAAAAAGAAAAACATAATTACATTTTATAAATGTGACTAGGCAAAAAAGTATTGTTGTGAAAGTAAATACAAATGAAACATTTATATTTTTTAGTTTGTTTTTTGTTTTTTAATGTTTTAGAAATTACAACTAGCTAGCTTTTAATCTTGTTATTTCTCCTTTTGTTATTGAATTTATGAAAATTGAAATTTATTTTTAATTAAATAATTTAAAAAGATATATATTTAAAATAAGACCTATTTGCATTGTCTTCTGAGTCGAGTATAAGTAAACGCAATTCTAGCTTAAGTAGAATATTTGTCTTAGACACATTCTATATAAAGTAGCATTGAAGTTTATATACAAAAAAAAATATAAACCACGTTTTAATAACAAGCTTTTATGTAATCTTCACTTAAAAGGAAAATTAAATGTTTTGGTAAGACAGCCAACCAATGTGTACACAATTTTTAATTTATTCATAAAAATTAATTAGTCATCCGATTAAATCAAATTTAATTTCAGATTACATTGTTTTCAGGTCTTGACCCACGTGACAACTTTGAAACGAATGTGTTAGAAGTACCCGACATTTCCCTCGGGCGTTTCTGTCTAGAGTTTAGACTGACAACAGACAGAGGAAGCAAGTTAACTAAAAGCTTGTAAAAATTAACTCTACTTGACAAACTCCGGCCTGTCAACAAAGCCGCTCTTGTCGGTGTCCATGAATAGAAGCGTCTGGTACATCTCTGCTTCGTCATGCTTGCCGTCCTTGTTCAGGTCAACCTCATTGAAACGGGGGGCCACGTACTTGACCAGGGCAGGAACAAAAGAGTTGATCATATTTTGTTTCTCGGCTAGGGACATGCCTCCATCATGGTCGATATCGAAAGCCTGTGCAATAGTACCAATGCATTGGTAGTTGTGCATACAAAGTATGTGTGAACGATACAAACTCACTGGGGGGGGGGGGTGGGAATGCATACATACACATAATTTTATATACAAGACACATAAATAAATAAACATTGGGGATGATTAAACACCTAGTATAAGATGGGAAATAATCTAATATATAAAGCTCAGTTCTGTATGTAACGCATATGTTTGTCGTTGGTCTTGGATGGATTTAAGTGTTAGACGATTATCGTGCGCATTTGTCTAAATTTATGAGTTAAAAAATTACTTTTGAAAGTGTTGGGAAAAAATTTTCATTTTTCAAATTATAGTAATAATTTTCGGCATGTTCATTAAACACAAGTTTTTAAAAAATATCACCTTTTACAACAATTCTAATTATGTCTTTATTTAGTCCTATAGCACTTACTTCCCTTTGATAAATTAGGAAAACACAATTACTTCCCTTTATAAAACCATTGCATTTTGTGGAAAATAATTTACTTTTTAATTACTTTGTTTTGGTGTTGGGAAAAAAAAATAATTACATAATAAGCGGGGATTGATCAAGTGCAAATGTTGTAGGTATTTTACGGATAAGCTTGGAGTATTATAACTGTTCATCAAATTGAAACAGGCGCGTTCTTTTAAGTGAGTGCAAAAGAGTATGAATACGTTGGGGTACTATAGTCGTTCATTAAGCTAAAACAGGTGATTCCGCCCCGGGCGTTTATGTTCGCGTTAGTGTTTTGTTTGTGTTTAGGTTGGTTTGCGTTAGTGGTTGCGTTTTGATTTGGTTCGTTTTTGTTCTTTCTTTTTTCGTTTTTGTTTATGTTTTTTTGTTTGGGTTTGTATTTGTGTTTTTGGTTGGTTTTGCGTTTGGATTTGGTTTGTTTTTGTTTGCTTTTTCGTTGTTTTTTTTTGTTGGTATTGGTGTTTGTGGTTGGGTTTGTTGTTAGGTTTTTGTTTTCGTTTGCTTTTTTGTTTTTTTTTTCTTTGTGTTTGTTTTGGTGTTTGTGGTTGTAGTTGCGTTTGTTGTTAGGTTTTTGTTTTCGTTTGTATTTGTAATTGTGTTAGCGTTATGTTTGCGTTTTGTTGTTTTGGTTGGTTGTGGTTTGGGTGGGCAATGCCGGGTTTATGATGATTACTAAACACACAGGTAATGGTCTTTAACAGAAAGGTTTTTCACAGAAGCCAGAGCAGGGCCGTGCCGGGACGGCTAGTATTGTATATAGTAGTAGAAGGAGAATAATTGAGAGAGTATAAAATATGAGATATTTTAAAATGTGAGATTATAAAATATGACATGATAAATATATAAAATAATAAAATATGAAATTATAAAATATGAAACTGAAAATATGAGAGATTATAAATATAAAAAATATGAGAGAGTATAAAATACTAGAGGGTATAAAATATGAGTGAGTATAAAATATGAGAGATTATAAAGTATGAGAGTATAAAATATGACATGATAAAAATATGAAATAATAAAGTACGAAATTATAAAATATGAAACTAAAATATGAGATTATAATATATGTTAATATGAGAGCGTATAAAATACGAGAGGGTATAAAATATGAGATAGATCAAAATATGAGAGAGAATAAAATATGCGAGTGTGAGTAAATTGAAGATTTGAGAGTGCATATCACTAGCTTCACTATTGCGGCTGTATGTCTCCTCCTGGCTAACGTGCTCTCGAGTTTTATGTGAGAGAGACCAAGACTTACTAGCCATATTAAGGGTTGCCACCATCAAACCCCTCTAATAATTTTTGGTTTGCACTGGCGTAGCGAGGTTGGGTGTCCCCGTGTGCGGCAATTAATAATGTCACCCCCCCCCCCCCAGAGGCGTAGGACAAACTTTTAAACTTTTGATTTGCACCCCCCCCCCCCCGTCGAATTTTCGATTTGCACCCCCCCCCCCCCTTCAAGTTTTTCTCTTTATATTTTGCTCTTTTTGCATTGGTGTCACCCCTCTAAATTGATTGTGTCACCCGGTGCGGTCCGCAAACCCCCGCCCCCCCTCGCTACGCCTCTGTTGATTTGGTCTAACCCCCTGCACTATTATATTTATGTTTTTACTTGAATAAACTTTGTGTTGACAGTAGTTTTTACGCGTTTTCTATTAGGCGTGACCCCATAAAAGATGTCCACGTGAGGGGGGGGGGGAAGAGGAAGCACCCCGACCCTCTCGCCTCAGACTTATGACGCTATATTGCATGTTTTATGTGGAGAGTGCAAAGTTCATACCCGCATGTAAACAAAAAACTCCTCCGGTTCCAGTTTACCGTCTCCGTTGGTGTCGAACGACTGGAACAAACGGGTCGCGTCCTCTGTGACCCCAGCGTAGGTCAAGGTTGGCAGTAGAAGCAGTACCCACAGGGGAGACATGTTGGTGCTGCAAGCCGAAATTCATTATCTCATTTACAAGAATACAACAAGAAGACGGTCGCTGGCACAATAATCTTCTCAGTATTTTTTACTTTCTCGTATACTTTGTCCGTATGTCTGTGTGTGTATGTGTGTATGTATGTATGTGTATGTGTATCTGTGAAGACGATCACTTAAGTATCGTTACAGCTAGGTTAATGAAATTTAATTTATTAGTATTACATCGAATTTGTAGTTCTGTAAAAAATTTTCAGCGATTTCCGATAACCGGAAGTGGAACTTATTTTAATTTCCATTTTTCAAAAGCCTATATCTTGAGTATTGTTTTTGATATATAAATGAAATTTCACATGTAAGTAAAAAATCCAATTTTCTGCCTTTTGTCGAATTGTGAGTAAATTCCGTTGAATGGAAGTAGTAATTTACGCGATTTCCGATTTCGAAGAAAAATCTTATGGATTTATAAAGTACTATTATTCCGTACGTTTAGACAGATACGGCTTGCCGTTAAAATGGTGCGCAATTCTTTTTTTTTCCAACGAGATTCTATTTTTAAATTTTAAGTAATAAAAACATATTAAAAATCATGTCTATATTCTGAGTTGCCATCCCCCGTTGTGCAATATAAGAATAATCGAGAAATTTTTAGGGGAGATCACTCCCGCTTTATTAGCATAAGCATTTCAATGGGTGCAGTCAAGTTTGACAATCATTATTTTTTTATTTAATAAAAAACATGTTGTTGTTTTATTTCCACAAAAAACCACATGCAATTTAACAGTTTTCACCGTTTTACTTCAAAGTACTTTATCACGTGCGGAGTATAGGGGACTTATTTTAATTTGGCGAAAATCGGTGTTTTACGCGTAATAGAGTCGCAAAAACACGACATTGCAATTCAGCCCATGTGTGTGTATGTTTGTGTGTGTGTGTGTGTGTGAACACAATAACTTGAGTACATTTACAGCTAGGTTGATGAAATTTCACCTATAAATATTATATCAAATGTGTAGTTCGTTTTCAATTTTTCAGCGATTTCCGATAACCGGAAGAGTGACTAACTCTACTTTCATATTTTCAAAAGCCTATAACTTTAGTACTGTTTAAGAGAGATAAAGAAATTTCACATATAAGTAAAAGTTCTAATTTTCTACCTTATGTCAAATTGTGTGCAATTTCCGTTGACCGGAAGTAGTAAATTTCCCTATTTCCCTTTTTGTCGAAAAACGCTTATAAATTTATTACGTACTAATAATATTCCTCACTATTATACATATATTGTTTGCCGTTCACTTGGTGCGCAATTCTTTTCTTTCTACGAGATGCTAATCTATTTTAAAAAGTTTAATCAATTAAAAATGGATTAAAAACAATCCCTAGTTGCCATCCCCCGTAGAGTTATATAAGAATATTCGAGAACGTTTAGGGGAGATCATTCCCGGTTTATTTAATTTTGCCACCAATGTGGCGGTAAATAATGTAAATATAAAAAAAAACTTAAACATGAAAACTATTTAGAAATTTTAAATTATTGTTTTTTGAATCATTTGTTATCAAAGTTGCAAATCCAGAGAACTCAAAAATATTTGTTTAGTGTAAGGCATCATTTCTATTTATGTTTAAATGTTTCATCAAATCTGAAGTTTTTCTTTCATTTGAGAAACATTGATTGGTTGCACAGGAAATCCGTGATAGATATTCTGAACCCTACTTTACAGGAATAATTTATCAAACTTTGCCGATACAATTAAAGAAAAAAACAATGTAAACCACATGACGGATTTCATGATTAGTTTCAGCCCTAATTTACGTCATTTTCACTGTTAAATTATAAGCAAAGAAAGCGTTGCGCTTAGTTGCCAAAAATAGTATCACATCAAATACACACAATCTTAAATAAAATCAGTCAAAAAAAAATAAAGTCTGCGAATGTTCTTAAATTACTATAAAAAAAAATTAGTTTGCGAATGTTCTCTAGCTACATAATAATGTGTAGTTAGATTTTATTTGCGAATGTTCTTTAGTTAACAAACAATGTGTCATTAGATTTAGTTCGCGAATGGTCTATAGTAACTAATTCACGTGTTCTAAATTACTTACTATACAGTACTCACTCGAGGTGTCCAATCGTGTTCTACGTCCGAGGAATTGTAGCTTTCCTAATAGTTTGTCTGATGAAAATTATTAGATCTATATACTGCTGTAAGTAGCAGTCACACTATCCAAAACGGTAATTGTGTTTCACGTAGGCGTATATGTAAATAGAATAATTAGTGTGATGAATATTTGTGAAGGAAAATTGTTTTTTCAGACCCTTATCCAACAGATTAAAATAAAAACACTTAAAAAACTCAATTTTGAGTCTAAAACTATTTTGATCCTTAAAATTATGACGTCAATTACCATTTTTTCAGTCTAAAACGTGTTTGATCTATGCCATTATGTCTTTGGCATATTAATCAGGCCTAATTATACTTTAATAACCGAGGGTTGAGCGTTTGTTCGTGCGTCCACTGAATATTTCGCGAAATGATTACTGTATTACCTTAATTCCCTTTTTTACTACATCATACACAGTCGTGTCCCTTTTAATCCACCCAGGCTTTACATCTTTCTATAGAGGAGCTTTAGGTTCAATAAAAACATCAATGTCAAATTGGAAAAAAAAAACCGCCACGCACAAAAGCTGAGTCAACTTTGACAGGTAACTGCTAAAAATTCGTTTAGAAGGTTCTAGGGGCTGTTGAAAGCGATGAAAGTGTGTGACAGTTTGTCAAGTTTATGAACAGGTGTGTAGCGGATGCCTCTACAATACTCTACATGATAAAGATACCACATGTGGTAGATGAGAGCAATTTAAAAATACGGGAAATCATTTGTGTCTGTTCCTAACAAGGGTTAGTTTGTAAAGAGAAAAAGTCCGAACTACCGAACACGTAACAAGCTAAGAAAGATGACGGAATGAGGATCGGAGTATCCATTATAAAAATGTGTTTCAGATTTTAATTTTCCTTATATTTTTTCCGAAATTATTTCTTTTTTGTTTTTAATAATCGTGTTGGAATTTTAGCATTTTAATGCGTCTAATAGGCCGCTGACTCTGATTTTAGCCTGCTTCTCTTTCTGGATTTCCTTCCATATATTTTGTCAAACCAAGAACAAACAACAAGAAGCAGTTGTTTTTTAATTGGAGTTTTCTCTCTTAGATGTGTTGCTGTCCCCAGCTATCGACCCTCATCTGACCGGGAGATCTAACTCGAGACTTTCTGTTCAGCAACCATGGGCATTACCGACCCGACCACGTTGACATGTCATACCATTTGATTTCCTTTCCATACTTACCTATAGTTGTTGATTCAATACAAATGCAGCTGTAGTAGTTAAATGCTGGTCTCTTTAAATCTTTAGCTATCCCGGCCTACTTGCAGAGGCGAAGCGACCCTTTCCAGGTCGAAATATCAACTTTGCACCCCCACCATTCATATAGTTATTTACCGTGGCTTTGGCAAAAAAGCACCCCCCACACCACCCCCATTCCAGTTTAGAAAGTTATTGTCTCTTAAAGTTTTTTTATATTGGTGTCACACAATTGATGTAGAAAGCTGTGAAATAAGTCCGTAAAACTGATGAACGGTCTATTTCCTCTGTGTATAATTTAGTAATGCAGATGAATTTTTTTGTTTTTTTACGCTTGTTTTCTACCACGTTCGGCGCCCCTAAGGTCGGCACCCGACTAGCTGCACCTCTGCCTACTTGCCGTGGTAGTTGAGGTTTTCGATCGAGTCCTGTGTTTCAATGGGAGGTAGAAACATGGTTAATCGAGAATTTGAGTTTTACATCGAGTTCAGTGTTTACAGAGGAAGTAGAAACATGGCTATTCGAGACTTTGAGGTTCTAGAGTTTTACATCGAGTTCAGTGTTTACAGAGGAAGTAGAAACATGGCTAATCGAGACTTTGTGGATGCCACAGAGTGATGTGTTTTTATATTGGAAATTAACAAATTAAAAAAAAAACGGATGACAAGTCGAGACCTAGAGGGTCATACGGTGCAAACTCATCGACTCTGCAGCTGACGCGTCAGGTGTTTATCGACCCAATTATGGCAGGCCTCAACTGTCCAATCCCCCCCCCCTCCCGGGGTGGGAGTGCGGGGCTTCCTTTTTGATACATTATATCCGCAGTTTAAGTTTTATTGCCTCCGGATATGTTATAAATGGGGTGCGCGGACCTTTGACCACAGGTGCTTTGACCATAGGAGGTTTGACCATAGCGGTGCTTTGAGCATAGGTGGTTTGACCATAGAGGGTTTGACTACAGGTGTTTTCTCAGCAGAGGGTCTTTGATCTCAGGTGTTTTGCCCACATAGGGTCTTTGATCTCAGGTGTTTTGTCCACATAGGGTCTTTGATCTCAGGTGTTTTGTCCTCATAGGGTCTTTGATCTCAGGTGTTCCTGGTATGATATAAATGGCGCCAGCACTTGCACTAGAAGAAGTTTTAAAACATATTTTATTGCACCCAAATATTTCAACACACCACAACATCCCCACACACATTTCAACACCCCATATATTTCAACACACACATTTCAACACCCCATATATTTCAACACACACATTTCAACACCCCATATATTTCAACGCACCACAACATTTGAACACACACATTTCAACATTCCCCTACACACATTTCAACATTCCCCTACACACATTTCAACATTCCCCTACACATACGTAAACACACCACAGTGAGTGCGCTATTGACGAACTAACCTGAACCACTAGCCTAGGATTTACACCATGATGATAGTAAAGAATCGCACCGTCTGTCGTACCAAACGCCATCACACGAAACTTGATGTTCGCCTCCAACATCGTGCCATTGAGTTCTGTAGACACATCCACGGCAGCGCTGAAGCAGTAAATTTGGGCACAAATGGGTCCAGTTACAATAAAGATTTTTCGACATAAAAATAAAATATTTCTGACTCTAATTTATTTTTACTTAACTATTTTCCATAGAGATTCATCCATCAATCCCTTAATCCATTCCTTAATCCACCCCTAACTCTATCCCTAAATCCATCCCTGAATCCATAATTAAATCCATCCATAAATCTATCCATAAATATATCCATAAATCCATCCTTTAATCCATCCCTCAATCCATCCATAACTCCATTCATAACTCCATCCATAAATCCATCCAAAAATCCATCCACAAATTCATCTATAAATTCATTCATCAATTCATCGATAAATTTATCCATAACTCCATCAATAACTTCATCCATAAATTCATCCGTTAATTCATAAATACATGTATCCATCCCTCGATTAATCAGTCCATATATAGATCTGCATTTATCCACCCATCCATCAAACTAATCACTTACTAATTATATAAATTTATCCCATCCATCTTTAGTAAGAAGCCTTCTTTCTTATCTGGAAACACCTGGAAATAATGTCTGAAATTCTTTCCTGGCAAGTGATAACTGAAAGTCCTGAAAGAAAGTAGTTTCATGTATTGAACGCTTGGAATCAGAGGCCGGGTGGGGGGGGGGGGGGGGGGTTGCAGACAGCACCGGGTGACAAAATTTGAAGGGGGGGCTGTGGGGGGGGGGCTGACACCAAGGCAAAAAATCGCAAACTTTACATAAGAAAAATGCTTTTTTTTGCCATTTCAATTAATAATTAATAAAATCTAAATAGCCTTTAAAAATTATATCAACAATGATTACATGAGGTGAGGGTGACACCATGACGTAACGTGCTAACTATAAACATAACAATGCTACATTAAACTGTATTATTAACAGGCTATAGATAAACATCGTTACTGTTACTATTACTATTATATTGCAGTGATTAAAGCTTAAAAACACACATGTACGCATATATGGCATTTATTTAAATTATAGTCCTATGTAGGCCGATTCAGACACTCACACACACACACACACACACACATATATATATATATATATATATATATATATATATATATATATATATATATACAGACATTAGTAAGTTAGGGAGTTTGACGTGTAACATGTCGAAGTGACGCAGATAAGTTCTCAAAGGGAACAATCACCGGGAAGTATACAAGCTATAAGATGAAATACTTTGCAACCTTGTCTGATATAGATATTTAGCACTTTTATACTTCGTTACATATATGTATTATAGAAAACCTTCCTAACTTACGCGATCCTGATATTATATAGCTTTTAATTTTTTTTTGCTAATGTTATTATTTCAGATGGATTTTTAAGAAAATCATTTTGTTTTGTTTCAGGAAGTGAAAAGTGATGTGAAGGCAACTAATACTTCCATCTACCATAGTTAAACAAGAATCTGCAAATGGCGATAATTGCAATAATCCTGATATATTCATTTTTGGCTTTATATGCATAACTAATTTTTTTCGCAAAATTTGATGTATTTGGTTTTCTTACTGTGTACATAAGATGCGAGTGATTGAAAGCTGAAAAGTGTAGTATGTAGTTATAGTATTCCCAGCACAATTTGACATTAAAACAGTTGAAGCCCTTTAAAAAAAACAAAAATAAAATAAAAATAAAACAATCTAGGAAAGCTGTTTCTATTAGCTGAGCACATTTTTGGAAAATAACTTAATTGTTTACCAGAGAATACTGTGACCCAGTTTGTACTCCAGGCAAAAAGTACCTATGTTTATTATTATTAAGTTAAAGAAAAGTATCAAACAAACAGGATAATATTAATAATAAAGACCTCCACACTAGAGAAGTATGGAATGAGTGTTGCATGGAATCCAAATCAACTTTGATGTTGCTAATTGCTACACTGGCCATAATTGGCATACATTGACTTTTGCTGAGGTAGGCAACTGTTTTTGTTTAACTTTAGATGTCGACTAAATAAAGAAGAAAACTGACACGCCAATACCAAAATCAAGAACTTGTAAAGTTCGTGGTTGCTAAACCGAGAAGTCCTGAGTTCAATCTCCCGTGTAGATGAGGCTCTATAGTTGGGGTTAGCAACCTATCTTGGGGATACAACACTTGTTCTTGGATTGACAAAAGATAAGAAAAGAAATCCAGAAAGAAAAGCAACTGAACGAAGAAGAAAAAGGCTGGATATATTCGGTATCAACTGTACAATTTTAACAGACACACATTTCAAACTACACATGCATTTCAATGACAAAGTTCAGTGAAGCCATAATGTTGAGTTTGACTGAATGAAGAACGATATTGTTATTTCAAGCAAAGTTAAGGTTTATTGTCTTAAAAGCATTGTCGTGGATTGATTTAGACTAAGACTTCCCTGTTAAATAAGCCGACAACGATGGCTCTTCTTATTTCTCGTCTTTGATGTTGCTTTCAAGAACTTGTATGAGATTAGATTACCTACATAAGGCTACAAAGTTTGGAATCTTGGCTTTCTAATAGTGGACCTGGCTACATGACATTACCCCCACCCCGTCAATTACCCCCCCCCCCCCCGGAGGAGACCCCCCCTCCCGTATTTACCCCCGGGGCAATTATCCCTTGTCAATAACCCTCCTGGAGAATTCCCCCCCCCCAGGACTCAAGTTATGATCCTAACTCAAACTCTATACCTATGTATTTCCTTAATCCTAATCGATAAAAAATGACCAAACCTTAAGCATTCACCTCAGCCTAAAACTCAACACATAACCAAAACCAACTCTAGACTTAGGTTTCAGCCTAACCTTGACATAACACTAACCCTAATCCTAGCCTTAATCCTAACCCTGACCATAACACTAACTCTAATTCTGAACCTAACCCTAACCTTAGCCCGAACGCTAACCCTAAACTTAGCCCGAACGCTAACCCTAACTCTAGCCCTAACTCTAACCCTAGCCCTAACGCTAACCCTAACCCTAACCTTAGCACGAACGCTAGCCCTAGCCCAAACTCTAACTCTAGCCCTAACTCTAACCCTAGCCGTAACCCTAACCATAATCCTAACCTTGGCCAGAACGCTAACCCTAACTCTAGCCCTAACGCTAACCCTAACCCTAGCCGTAACCCTAACCATAACCCTATTCCTAACCCCAGCTGTACCTTAAGAGGTGTGTCCGTGGGGGGGGGGGATATCCTCCTTGGCGGGGGGGGGGGGTAAATGACAGGGATAATTGCTTCGGGGGGGGGGGGGGAGAACTAATAATCTGTAAGTCCTACTATTCAATACATTTGGTTAACACAATGTCGTCACACATGTAAAACAAAATAAGCAGTGTTTTTATTATTTGTATCCTTAAAAAATGCAAAATAAATGCTACGCCATTAACTCAACCCTCTTTTTTCTCGTTACATATCGTCACATAAAGCCACCGCCCAAAATGATGGTGACGTCAATATACAATCATAAAGTGGTCACCCATTAACGACGACTCACTCTTCAGACGATTTTGCACCCAACCCCCCTTCTCTAATTGTAACACATTTGCACAAAAAGCCAGATCTTCGCTCCCCCCCCCCCCCCCCCCACCACAACTCTCTTTAAAAACATCACAACTCAACGCATAACCCCCTCCGCCGTTCCCCTGAAACTGCATTTTTACTTTCTCGTATATACGAAGTATAGAGAAAGTCTTGTAATCGTGCAAAAAAATCGAGATTTTTTTACAAATCTCGACGTTTTACACCTCACTGATACGGAAAAACATAATTTTGCAATCTTGTCCGTATGTCTGTGTGTCTGTGTGTGTCTGTGTGTAAACACGATTACTTGAGTACCGTTACAGCTAGGTTGATAAAATTTCATATATAAGTATTATATCAAAATCGTAGATCCGTATAAACTTTTGAGCGATTTCCGATAACCGAAAGTGGTACTTTTTCTACTTTGAATTTTTCAAAAGCCTATAACTTGAGTACTATTTCAGGTAGATAAATGAAATTTCACATGTAAGTAAAAGATCTAATTCTCTGCCTTCTGTCGAATTTTGAGTAATTTCCGTTGACAGGAAGTACTAATTTACGCTATTTCCGATTTCTCAAAAAACGCACGTAAATTTATAAAGTACTAATAATGTTGCGCACTATTATGCACATCTTTATTTGGCGTTCACTTGTTGTACTTTTCAGTAATTCATAATTTGTGAATTTGACAGTAACAATGCTGCCACTGAAAATATTTGCTTTAAAACACTATCAGTAGCTCGTTAAGGACGATAACCTCCCCCTCCCCACCCTCCTTTCCCACAAACAAACCCCCCCCCCCTTCCAGTGAAAGCAGCCCCCTCTGAGTTACCTCCACTAAGTTTAAAATCGTTTCAAACTAAATTATCTGCCCCTAATAGCTGTCACTGAACCCGGCTCTACGATTGTAAACATTTAGCTTGAACCACAGCTCACCACACCATGTAGGGATCGGGGTGGTAGGGATAGAGAGAAAGAGAGGGGGCTGCTAGGGGCGATTACCGCTTGGTGTTTTCTATGGTATCCATGAAGAGAATTATTTATTTAAAAGAAATATATATTAAACCAGCGTACCCGTCCCGCGCGTTGCTGCGGTCTCAGAAGACAGACTGACGCAATATTTTAAGAGGATTCCATAATTACATTAGCAATCACGTATTTTTTACGCTTGGCATTGATTTCTAAATCTAAACAATTTAAATGTAATCAAAGCCGGTGTTATATTGCTTTGATCATAGTTGTTGAGGCGCAAATTCTACCGCACACAGTAGCCCATTGTATCCATAATGTATCGCACTCTTTAAAACGAACGTATGCGCAATACTGTTTATGAGGGACCCACACAGAGGCGCTAGACCACACGCCAGTGGTGCAGTAGACACAAGTTTCCCTACTGTAGGGCGCTCTTTTAAAACTCATAGTGTTCCTCCCGAAGCCAGGGGCGCACCGGGTCAAACGAATTGTCATCGAATGTCGTGTGCCACAGAGTCAATATTGTAGAGTGCTCTTTAACACAACCTTAGGATATCCCAGGGCGCCGAATCGCATCCTGCCGGGGCGCCGGCAGACGCGCCTGATTCCATATAGTCAACAATTATTGTTGAACATCGTGTCTTTAGTGTATACATAAAAAAAAAACAACGAACGTAGGCGTCATAGTGTTCACATGGTAGCACGGGGCGCTTCGGGTTACGTAATATCCGGGGCGCCGGCGGCTGCGCCTGTTGTTGCTTTTTTACCTTAGCCCCCACGCAGAAGGCTCAAGTTTTAATATCGCCGCCCTGGATTTTCGGGCGCCAAGCCGTTTATTAACAAAAATCGCACCCTCCAGGGAAACGCCCATAAAAAATTTTAATTTTTGTTTTCGCAGAAACCTTCTCGTGAGTGTTTTCATTAACTCTCGAAAGTTTAACGGCACTCAGATGAACGATGTCAAACAGCATCCGTTTTGTTTTTTACAAACTGTGTAGAGAAAAATTGCACCCTCCAGGAGCGCCGCCCTGTTAAAATAAAAAAAAAGAATTTCTTATTGTAACCCCCCCCCCCCTGAAGTTTTATGGCGAGCGGATAAACGGGATTAAACCGCAATCTACTTTTTCGTATATTTACCCTATATAGGGAAGAATCGATTCGCGCCCTGCTGGGGCACCGTGCTTTTGAAATATGTCCAGTGGTATTCTTAACTTAAGTTGCATGTCCATAGGATGAAAGGTGTAGTGCTGCATAGAGGACATAAACAAACCCACAAACAAACAAGCAAAACTTCATTATATAATATATACATAGAGAGAAATATACATAATTCTACATATGCATATATGCATATATATATATATATATATATATATATATATATATATATATATATATATATATATATATATATATATATATATAGCTACATTTGGTGCCTTTCCATTTTCCCCAATGGCGTCAAATTTTGCACATAATCCACCTATTAATTCATGTGAAAAACAACATCGTTTTCATCGTAAATTATTAGATTTTGGTATCAGCCTCTCTCCGGTCGTTGCTTAGCAAATCTGTTATCCAAAAATTCAACAAGCATGTATTCACCTGTACATTTTGCCGTTTGTGTCAACTCCCCTCACCCCCCCCCCCTGGGTGATAGTTTTTAAACGTGCACAGTTAATTGTATATTTTTTTATCTGCAGTCAGTTATTAGTACAGTTAACTCTCATTAGTCATTTATTGAACTGGCAAAATGCATACTTCTTCTATATATTTTGCTATTTTTCGCCATGGTGTCACCCCCGAAATTTTGCCACCTTGCGCAGTCCTCAGCCCCGCCCTACCTTGTGACGCCTCTGGCTAGCGGTACTACTTGAGTACAGTAAATATGTATGTATGTATATATATATATATATATATATATATATATATATATATATATATATATATATATATATATAGGCCTATATATATATATCGGGGGGTATAGCCCCTTGGCACACCTTGTACCTACGCCACTACATAATCATGTTCTTAAGATTATATAGCACATTCTATGTATAAATTCGATAAAAATAGCTATTACGAATTCTACAATTTTATATTTGTAATAACATATTGTAAACGAAATGAGTCTTAAATTCGATTACAAAATGGGCCTTTATATTATGTATTTTTTCTATTTTGCAATCATATCATGTATTACTTGTTGTATAGCCTAGATTCTATAATAATATACTAATATATTCTATATTACATAATCCTATATTATATCATTTAGTAATCTCTACCCTAATGTTGTCTATACCGAATAATCAATATTCTGTAATTCTAATTGTGTATAAATTAATCATATAATCTCTAAAATTAATCATAACTATTGTTATAACTGCTTCCCCATGTTACGGTTATGTTGCAGTGCAGTGAGAGGGTTTATTTATTTGATTCAGCCAGCTACCATTTCACTCGTCTCCAATACCAGGGAGAGAGTATTACACCTTGATAACCACTAGGTTATGTCACATTCAAACGGGTCTACAACGCTCAGAGATAAGAGGAACCAAGTAATCCGTGTACAGATCTTTTAATCTCGTATCTACAACAACACACGTCCTTTCACACCGACGATAAGGATTCAACTGCTCACACATAAACTCATAGCAACCAACTCCCTAACCTAAAACGTCACTATCTTTCGTATCTCGTCACACATTCACTCGTTCAACATACGGCCGCACCATCAATCCTGCGCACCAATACCCCAGTCAAACATGCATCATAACATTACCCCCCTCTCCATTTAAGCTAATCCCATTAGCTTCAAACAATTCTATAAGTTCAACATATGTCTACTAACATATCATCTTTAACATGCTTTTAACCTAACAATATCAACTAGGTGCTGTACATGAACATTCATTCTATTTTCCAATTCTTATAACTACATTGCATTGTAATTTTACTCCCACACAATGTTATTTTAATCACTCGCATTCAATTAATAATTTCTCTTGAAATATCTCCCTCAGATAGGTATTCTTGGGTTTTCACACACTTCTCTCATCATCCTACTCAGCAATGTCCATCTCTTGACACCAGTAGCTATAAAAGAAAATTATACCCAACATCCCATTAGTATAGATCAATACAACTTGTGATGGCGAACAGAGCCCCCAGTGCCACCATTTAGTGGACATCTGTGGTTGTTCCCATCTTTATATACAATATCACTAATACAGCTTAATCAACATGGCACTGGATCCCCCAGCTCCTGTAATAAAATCCTATCATTACATGAAATAAACAAATAACTCAGCATAAAACTTCTCTCAACCTAGAAAAATAATCAATTCAGTAAATCATTATAGTATCACAAAATATTTCCACATCATGGATCAGGTAACCTTAAGATTCTCATCAACCTTAAGAAGTAAACATAGTCACATCAACACATATTATATCAGAAGCAATCAAACCCCATCAAACTATAGACATCATTAGTTCATAACATTAGTGTAATCATCATGCAACAACAAAAAAAAACTTATCATATCATTATTTCTTATTATTATCATAAGTATAATCTCTCTGGAACAAAGCTTCATCAACCCACATCGTCATATCTTAATCAAACAAAACTCAGAGTACTATCAATCAAGCTCATCAACATATCAACATGCCTACATGTATATATATCATATCTTACAGAGTCTTTTCCTTGACAATTACCTCAGTAAAAAAAAATTCAATCACTAGCATCAGGCAAATTAAAATTTGCTCTAAATATGTCAGCCCAAACACAATTTGGATCATTAATCTTTATAGTCTCAGTTCCATCAGCAGAGGTCACCAGAGCACACTGTAAGTCATTGACTTCCCCATCACTAGCCATAAAACATTGTGCCTTACTTTGTTCTGTATCATCTTGCTTACACCACTTTCTGTTTCTATTTCTATTCTGATTCCTATCTCCTATATTTATCTTTATACTATCTACCTTGTCAGAGCCATCAAACTTTACTAACAAGTTTTCCTATTTCCTTTTCAAGGATGCTGATTTTGTTTTCTAAGTTCTGGACTTTGCTGCTTTCATTATAATCTCTTACCCCAAGAACATTTCCTATTATCAAGTCATACGGTCCTTTCTTAAAAACCACAGCATCTACATATCCGGCTATCTCTTTTGATCTAACAAAAACTCTAGCCACAGGCCAACTATAGCTTCTACCTCCAAACACATTCACACACTTCCTTTTATTAGTGTACTGATGGGATTTAACAAATTTATCTCTAACAGCAATAATGGAGGCACCAGTATCCCTAATTGTCACTGTATTCATCCTATTCACTGAAGCTTTGAAAGTATTCATCCCCTGACAATTTTTATTTAACACTGCTATGTATACACTATCCTGATCTTGATTATAACTATTTCTCCCTGCCACTTGAAATTCCCTGCAATCTTTCCTCATATGCCCATACCTATTACAACCAAAACATCTAATTTGTGGTCTATTTCCTACCTCATCCCTAACTCTAACCCTATCAGGACAATTTCTCCCTAAATGACCTGCCTTTTGACAATTATAACAATTATATGATCCCTGGGAAGCTACATTTGGACTTGCATTATTCCTTCTGATATTCTTGTTGTCTATCATTTTACTACAATTCCTTTCTACTCCCTGAGCTAAAAACATATGACCAAATTCTGTCTCTTTCCTAATAGTTTTATCTGGATGGGCTGCCTGATATTTTTGACATAGGTCAGTACATGCGGCTAAGGTTCTGGGTTTCCTTTCTTGGAGATAACCAAATAAATCTTTATGGACTGAGGTCAAAACCTTGTTGACTAGAATAAATTCTTTCAAATTTTCCACTGTCAAATCCAACCCCGAAGCATCATACCACTTGTCAAAACTTGTTCTAATATTATTTGAAAAGATTTTGAAATCCTCTGTGTTTTCTGGTAATAATTCCTGAAATTTTACTCTGTAGGCTTCTTCTGTTAGGTGGTAGTATTCTAACAAAGTCTTTTTGAGAATTCTATAGTCTTTCATCTCGACTTCTGTTAAACCCTGGCAAGCATCCAATCCATTACCTCCTATCAATACCAATAACTGTGTTCCCCACTGTGACTCATGAACATTGGTAGTTCTTGCTATCGTTTCAAATCTCCTTATGTACGAGTCAAGGTTGTCCTTGCACTCATCAAATTTTGGAATCTTCCCTAAAATGTTACTTTCAGAATTTCTAACCTCCTTAGTTACTTGCTTGCCCACATTGTCTACTTTAGCCTGTTCCAATTTTGCTTCATATTCCAACTTTACCTTTTCTATCTCTATTCTAGCTTGCTCATTAGCCTCAACCCTAACTTTCTCTATATCTAATTCCTGTTTAGCTATTTCACATTTATAGGCCCTACTAGCTGTCTCCTCTACTAGTTTCATTTGCCTTGTTACCCAGTTCTCTAAATCTTCACCCTTATATTCCAGACTCTGTCCTAACTTATACATTTTCCTAATTTCTTCTGTGTCCATTCTAGATCCAATACTAGATCTAGATCTAGTATCCACCAATAGATTCAAATCAATCTAGATCTAAGCCCTAGATTCACCTGTTTAAGAAGTGACCAAATCACCTTCTTACGCACAAAAACACTCTAATTTAATATTTATATGACACAATATATGACCCTTCAATTTAGAATATTTAGATCTATTAGCCAGATCACCATTAAATTCATTAACTGTGATTAACCACAGAATCAAGATCTATTCTAGATCCAATTCCTAACGTATACAATTATACAACTGATATATAAATAATATATATGAAAGCTGAAAAAACAATGTGGTAAAACACCCCACAGATGTACTCTAAATAGTAAGAAAATGGTGGCACTTATCTTAAAAAACGAATTCACACAGATCCAGGTCCCGACACACAGATCCCCTTGCGGCAGTCTTGCTTGTACTTGTACAACACGTCTTGAAACTTGAAACACAGATCCCCTTGATTTTGACTTGTCCAATACGTCCCGGAATACAACACAGATCCCCTTGGTTTGTTAAATAAGTCCAGACACACAGGTTCTTCTCGTTGTCTTCCACAAATGAAGTAATTCACGTTGATACTTGATACAGAATCAATGTTTATACACACATCACTTTAGTTTCTTCCTGCTGCCGCCATGTTTTAAACGGTTCACGGTCAAGGTTGCGCTGACACAGCTGACTGTAGGTTATCGGAGTATTCAGCTAACGGTGAACAATCAGAAATGTCCGTAGTTAAATTGTACTGTACTGATACGACGTCCATATCGATGATTATCTTGTTCATATATATTTCCACCGGTTCTCACAACACGGGTAACTTCAGAATATATTCTTCTTTCCAGTCGGATTTCCAGGGTCTTCATAGGACGGTCGTTGGCTATATATATCGTTGTTTGGCTAGCTCCACCATGTTATAACTGCTTCCCCATGTTATAGTTATGTTGCAGTGCAGTGAGAGGGTTTATTTATTTGATTCAGCCAGCTACCATTTCACTCGTCTCCAATACCAGGGAGAGAGTATTACACCTTGATAACCACTAGGTTATGTCACATTCAAACGGGTCTACAACGCTCAGAGATAAGAGGAACCAAGTAATCCGTGTACAGATCTTTTAATCTCGTATCTACAACAACACACGTCCTTTCACACCGACGATAAGGATTCAACTGCTCACACATAAACTCATAGCAACCAACTCTCTAACCTAAAACGTCACTATCTTTCGTATCTCGTCACACATTCACTCGTTCAACATACGGCCGCACCATCAATCCTGCGCACCAATACCCCAGTCAAACATGCATCATAACAACTATGATCACAATTAAATTCAGCAATCCACTGTATTAATTTATATTGCTAAAAATAATTTAATTTTCAATTTTAAAGACAGAAGATACATTTTTATAATATTAATTATTATTAGCTCTGTAAAATGAATGGTTGTTTAATTTTTCTTATCTTAAATATTTTAAGCGATTAATTAATCGAAATGGTTTTATTCCGTTAGCTAGTTTTTACAGTTTATAACTATAGTTAGAGTCTCAACGACAGAATCAAATGAGAAAAAATCTATAGCGTTATTATATACCGACACTGTTGATAAGCCACTCAACGACAGTGTCGTTGAGAATAGTGTATGATCGGCTGACGAAACTTACTCTTTACCCCCAAGTAACTACTATTAACTAAATTATGTCGATGTTCCTTTAGCTCTGGTTTTGACTTAGGCTTTGGCTACGGCTTTAATGCAAATCTATGATGATTTATAGAGTTTATCAACAATAATATTCTATTATAACTTATGGAAATCGACTGAAATAATAAAAATAATAATAAAAAGTAATTGCAAACAAAAATTAAAATTTTATAAATGTATTGTGAATCACATATGTTAAAATGCTTAATAGTAATATATTATGCTTATTATCAGTGACAGTAATGCATATAGAACCTTTTAATTTAACTGACATGATAACCCTAAAATTTGAATTGGTATTATGTTTTTATAAAATTTAAAATTACAATTTTAAAAATATTAATAAAAAAAATTAACCAACAAAGTGTTGCAAAAAAAAAAATCCCCGGCTTCAATAAGATAATATATATAGCAGATTCATTTATCTATAGCAGGGGTCTCCAAACTTTTCAGCCCGGGGGCCGCATTAACTATCATATTTCAGTTCGGGGGCCAGTTTCTTCCAGGCATGTCTTTGATTTTTCGGGGCAAAGTTCCTCAGCCATCACCAGCAAACGTTTTTTCCTTTGACAAAAAGATCTCAGCGGGCCGGATGAGAGGACTTCGAGGGCCGCATCCGGACCGCGGGCCGTAGTTTGGAGACCCCTGATCTATAGTAAGACCTGAACAATATGTGTTTTAATTTATAACTTCAGGCTATTGTACTTGCTCTTTTCATTATGTAATAATAAAACAGTTAATATAAACTTATTTTATAACATTATTTTCTATAATCTTGAGTATATTTGATTTACATTGTTGCAACCTAGGTCGATTGCTTAAGTATTTAATTAATTCATATATTACTTTATTTATAAGTAAGCATAAAGTCAATCAAAAATTTCATACAAATATAAAAAATATTTAAATTAAAAAATGAAGTTATCATTTCTTAACTGACGGACCGTTAGTTAGTTTCTCTTACATTGAAATTAAAAAGGATGAAGTGGTCAACATTATGCCTATTCGCCATTACTTTTTCTACGATGAGTAACGTACCCATCACAGCTGGCAGAAATCAGCAACGTCTTACTGAATCAAGCCAGTGGTCGGTTAGCAATCATAGACTTAAGAAAATGTCGTCACATAGGCCTACATTGGCAAATAGCAGTGGAATTGATTTAAATAAAACTGATTTGTTTGGTACTACTTATATTTGGATGGTTTACGTTTAATTACACAATACTTTTACTTTATAAAAAAAGATCATATTTACAAAATATAGCAAAAGATTGGAGGTTTTCTAAAAAATTCGCTTATTTATAAAACATTCTTCCAGAATATTATCTTTATAAAATCCTGTACTTAGAGAGTACTATTAAAATTTGGCGTTTAATGTCTTATCTTTTAATAATTCATGTGATATCCAATAAAAAATGTTCTATCCTGTTCACCGTAACTAATAGTATATTTTATTAAGATTGAGAAAAACAATGATTTCGGCTCGATCTCAATACTAGTTTAGTAGCCTAATTGTTTCGATTTTAATGTATAATTAAATATATAATTTCGCAAATGTTTTGGTATTTTTGCTATTATCTTTGCAAAATTTGGTTAAAATAGTTTGACATCGATGTTAAGTAAAGATGTAGTTTGACAGTAGACTGATCCGAAAAATTGATACTTCTTTCTTTTTACAAGTTATATCTAAAATACACATTTGCATTAAACTATGAGACTTTTATCTAGTTTAAGGATTATCTAAAGATTTTGTTATATCCTTAAGACTTTGACATGTCACCGAAAATCAAAAACTTTATTTATAAAACATTGCTAATAGGTAAATGTAGTAATAAGCACAAATCGTACAATTATAGTCAACATTTATAAACTGCCTGTTATAAACTTGTCTTCCCTCAATAAATCTTCTGCTGATGGCCTTTGTTCTGCCTCAGGTGTAAATGTCTTTTCTAAAAAATCTCTCAGGTTTTTTGACGCTGTGATTGACAGCTCATACTTTGGTCTCTGCAGCATAGCAATTTTAAAAAGTACATTGGCTGATGCCGTTGTTGAGTTTGGTGGTGATCCAGTTATCATCTCTACAACTGTACTTCCAACACTCCTGGGCGAATTTAAAATGTGTTATTATATACATTACACAAATAGAATATAGAAAAAGATATTTGTGCACAATGAAATTAAATAGTTGAGAATACATATCTGTTTAGGTTAAGATGACAACAATAATAATTGTTTGTGAAGCTTAGGTATAAAAATAATACATTTGGATGTTCTTAAAACAAGCAATGCATTATAGATTTTAGAATAGTTTTTTTTTTATTTTTTATTAAAACCTATATTAACTTCAGTATTATTTAAATAAAATATTCTCACCAAATGTCCAAGCTACTACCATGTTTAAATATTCTACCATCAGGGCAGTTAATCATCTCAGGAGCCATATATCGAGTTGTGCCCCTTTCTGCTTCTACACCTTCTTCGTTAAGTATTGTCGACAGGCCAAAGTCTGTTAGTTTGATGTTTGATTCATCCACCATTAGAATATTAGTACCTATAAAAATTTAATTATTTGTTCCATAAATCGTTAAATTCGATCTTTATAATATGTGCACATGTATTAGAAGTATTAGAAAGAATATAAATATTTGGTAATACCTTTGATGTCCAAATGCAAGATGTTGTTTTCATGTAGGTACTTCACGCCTTCCAGAATTTGAATTGTAAACTGTCTGGTCAAACCTTCATTGAGTCGTGTGTGTTGTTTGATGAAAGTGGAGAGGGTGCCCTGTAGATAAAGCACAACCATTGTCAGCAAAAATCAACTAATATTTTAATCCAGTTTTAATTTTCTTACGTGAGTGTTACATAATACAGTGGTGATAAATAAAGAAATCATGTTTTACCATTTTTATGTACTCCAGAAATAAGACTATATCATTTTTTTTTCCTTTGATACCCATGAAACTTGACGATGTTTTTGTGTTTCAGTTTAATTAAAATGGAAGCCTCTGATTGTAAGCTCTGATGATCAAAAAATAAAGAATTTCCAATTTTGTTCTTTGTAAAATTTGATGATATGGTTAATAATTACATGTACCTTTACTGAATTATTGAATCACTGTATGATTTAGCGTAACGAACATCTAACATGTCATATGATCGCCCCTTCGTACCATCCACTTCTTTTGATTTTTTGGGTCTGCGTGTGTTTTCTTTGCAACAAATTTTTCATCATCTGGTTGGTCTATATCGACAACAAGATGGACGCTACCAAAACCTCCTTGACCTAACGGCATTGGTTTAATTTCGAATCTTTTGGGGAACTCATCAGACAGCAGTATATCTATAAAAATCAAAACATAATTTCTGCTAAAAAAGACAACTGGACTCTACAACTAATAAGTATTAATTGTTTTACCGTAAGAGGATTTAAAAAAATTATTAGCATACTAGCTAAAAATAACATATACTTTTTAACCTGTTTTAGATGGCAATATTCCTGTAGTACGTCCAGCTCTCCAAAGTATCGAATGTACGTTAGATGAAAGATCCCCATGTCTGTTTATTAAATCTCTTAACATGTCATTTAATTCTTCGTCTGTGACGATTTTCTCACTTCCTTCTTTATTCCTACATAATTCTCTCAAACATTGTGTAGTAAATATTTGTTCATCGGGATCTTTATGTGTTAGTATTTCTTTTAGGTGTGGATACAGTGGAAGCATCTAAACAGATTTAAACGTAATAAACATCATTAAGTTAACGACGTTATTAATGTAATATGCCCAATAAAACTACTGCGTATTCATCGGTAGGCCTATATTAAAATTTTAAAAGCAGTAGGTCAAAAATTTATATGACAAACATTAAAATGTCTTCCTAATAGAGCTTTAGCTAAAAGTAGAAAGAAACAAATATGATTACCTCATTCAACTCGTCATTTTGTTCTAAGATTTTAGCCAGCCCTTGAAGCAGCTCAGATCGTGAATATTGCCGTAGCATTCCTTCTTTCTTTGTAACACGGTGCATTAAAGCTTCTTTCAGACAACGTTTTGATTCCCCTGTTATAACATATTTATTACGGACAGTGTAAGAAAAGCAGTATTTTTAAAATTAACATTTCTGACGGAAGAGATAACTAAGTTAAAGTTGGTATTTAGACACGTTCTTAAATGCTATGTATAGCTTATTTATATTAATTAAACCGCCATTGAGTTATAGCAACCATTTCATAAACTTTACAGTTTCCCATGCTTTTGTCATGCTGGTCTATACTTGGAAATCGCAAATAAAAGCAAGCCCTTAACTGATTTGCTTTATATTTAACACATTGTCATTGACCTCGTTTGAAGTTTAATAACTTTTATATATTAACCTTAATGTAAAGTAACATATAAAAGTTTCTAACAACATTTCTATGAAGATATAACGGCGACTACTAGTGCAAAAAAAATAGTCATCGAAAAAAAAACACCATAAGGTAATGTAACCATACACGATCTAGTTTGTTTCAATTGTTAATATATGATAACATTTGGAAGTTAGAGTACTTGCTGTCAAGGTCAAGTGTCAAGTTACACTCGTTTATTTTTTTTTATGTTTAATTTAATTTATGTTTCGTTTTTACACGTGATGTCTAATTGTACATTTCGAAACGTGTAATGCATTTAATTTATTCATTTTATTGACTTGTATAAAGTTTATTATGTATTTCCTAAATTAGGAAGTTTTATCCGTGAAAAGTGAATGTGTTTAATTACGTACAGCTTCGTGTTAAGTCAAAAATATGTAGTTATAACCTGTAATTATTATTTATTTTCAACGTTTATGTTACTTTGATGATAATAGGAATACAAACTGCAAGAATATCATCTGCCTATTTTTTAACACCATATGTAATAGTTACGCAAATTCCATTCAAGATATTTAGTAAAATAGTTAATAGGCCCTATTTAACTTTTTACACAAAACAGTATAAGTCATTACTTATTGCCTCCGTGTCTGTGGTAGAATCGTCTTCTATAAGTAACAGTAGAAATGTTGCAACAATTGATGTTTCTTTTTCTTTAAACTCCATGTTTTTAATAACCTAGTGAAGATAAACATACATTTGGTTTTGTGAGGGATCGTTTAAAAATGCATTACTTTCAAATGTATTGCGGAGTTATATATTATGAATCCATTAGTAAAAATGCTGGTGTTATCTCCCCTAAACTTTCTTGAAAATTCTTTTATAAAACTACTTGAGATGACAACTCAGGATTTAGACATTATTTGTAATCAATTTTTAAATACTAATTTTTTTTAAATAGTATATAATTTCGTTGAAATAAGACTTGCGCACCAAGTGATCCGCAAACAATAAGTGTATAATAGTACAGGAATACTAGTACTTTATATATTCATATGTGTTTTTGAGAAATCGGAAAAAGTGTAAAGTACTTCTGCGGTTCAACGGAATCTACTCAAGCAGAATGCAGATAATTAAAAGTTTGACTTATATTTGAAATTATGTTTATATACTTGAAACAGTAATCAAGTTATATGCTTTTGAAAAACCAAAAAGTAGAATAAATGCCACTTCTGGTTGCCAGAAGTCGCTGAAAGGTTGACACAGATCTACACATTTGATATAATATTACATGTGAAATTTCATCTAGCTAGCTGTTACGGTACTCAAATTAACTTTTTAAAATAAAATAAAATCTCGTAGAAAAACGAATTGCACACCAAGTGAACGCCAAAAAAAATGTGCACATAGAGCGGAATATTAATAGTACTATATAAATTCACATGCGTTTTTTGTTGAGAAATCGAAAATATAAAAAATTACCACTTTCGGTAAATAGAAATTACTCACAATTTGACAGAAGGCAGAGAATCAGATCTTTTACTTACGTGTGAAAATTCATTTTTCTTTCTAAAATAGTACGTAAGTTACAAGCTTTTGAAAAATTCAAAGTAGAAAAAGTTCCACTTCCGTTTATCGGAAATCGCTCAAACGTTTTATGGATCTACGATTCTGATATAATACTTATATTTTAAATTTTATCAACCTAGCTGTAACTGTTTTAAATATATCGTATTAACACACACACACACACACAAACAAACGCACACACACACACATATACGGTCAAGTTTGCAAAACTATGTTTTTTCGACTCACGAATGCGCAAAACGTCGAGATATGCAAAATTCTCGATTTTTTTTTGCACGATTACAAGATTTTCTTTATGCTTCGTATATACGAGAAAGTAAAAAATCGAAGCAATTCCAAAGCTTACAGTACTCGAAATGATGAAAATATTTCTTTAAAAATTAAAGTTTCGTAGGGAAACTCAACTCTAAAAATAAAAGTCACACTTCTTAAAATAAGTTTGTAACGCGAGGAAATCCTTTTATACAGTTTCGTCACTTTGCGAATGATGCAATTAGCCTCTATTTTTAGACGATACAATCAGAAAATGAGATGGAGCATTTAATAATACACCATTACTAGCGCTAACAAATTGCATAAGTCACACTGATTTTACAAAAAGTCAAATATTTTTTCTAGATGTTAAAAATCCTTTTAATCTTCGTCACTTAAGCAAATGACGCAATATGCATTATTGTTTTATGCTGCTATTCGGCGCTCTGGGTTACCCTGTGATATCCAGGGCGCTTACGTTTGATTTAATTAGCCAGGGACCGTAGGCGGCGC
Source organism: Physella acuta (assembly GCF_028476545.2). NCBI lineage: Eukaryota > Metazoa > Mollusca > Gastropoda > Physidae > Physella > Physella acuta. The sequence continues at coordinate 371,484 of NW_026732000.1, forward strand.
CCCCGCTGTGATCCAACCGGGGTGTCTCGATAGCGCCCATTAACGTCCTTGATACCATAGCGGTCATTCTACCTCAATGTTACGGTGAGTGTTTAATGTACACTCAAGGATTTCCCCGATAAGTATAATCCAAGCGCGGCATTTAAATTTAAATTCAGTTTTAAAAACAAAGGTCACACGTCTAAGAATATAGGATTAGTTGATGAAACGTTTTTTTTGTATTTTTCGTCAGTCTTTATTAAAACCCATCGGGAACGCTGATACGGGCGGGATGGTATTATAAATTTTAGACTGTGGTCGATGATATGTAACTTTATAAAAAATATATTTAAAAACAAAAGGTAATTTACATATGTTCACACTTAAATACAATGAACATGCACCTATCATATGAAAAAGTATGTTATACCATTTACCTACATCGTGTGTGTTGTTTACTGAGAAAAATTTCTTTGCTCCCTTTCTTCTGGCAATGTTATGTAAAATGAAAACAACTTGACTAATCATCCATTTAGATTTGGAATTCTGTAATTTTAATCATTGACATACGTTAAATTGTTTGCCATTTCATCATATTCTTTAAAGAATGTTGTCAGAGAAATAAACAAGAGTCGAGAACACTCTTGGGCATCATCAGTATACCATCAGTAAAAGTATATTTCAAAAAATTGACTGGCTAGTAAATATTGAGTGCAATTTTGGAAAAAATGACAAATAATACACTATGCATTTCGATTGACGAGATAGCTGTGAATTATAGAAATATCGGAATCCAATTTTGTAGCGACGCCTTCATATGTGTTTCAAATATGGCTCATCTAAGAATGTGTGTACCTTGTAGGAATCTTAATGAGGCGAACGAAAGCGTTGGGTAAAATATACTCGAGCTCAGGATATAACTATACACAAACATAGTAAATATCTGACTGCTCTCTCTTTAGTAGAATTGGGCTTTGCCATCAACTAGTTACATAAGAATATAAAGAGTAAATCTGTGCTCTTATCTCGGCAAATAAATAACATTTTTACTTTCGGCAATCGTTATACAATATATATATATATATATATATATATATATATATATATATATATATATATATATATATATATATATATATATATATATATTAATAATAAACCATTTATCCGGTTATATATTGTAAAGGGAAAAATGGGATTTATGTAATTAAAATTTTTAGTTTTAAAACCCAAGTCTATGTCTTACACTCGATAATTTAAAAAATCAAAATTATTTAATACAAATAATTAAGTAAGTTATGAATAGAAATTTTTAGAAAATTTCGAAGTGCGTAATAAAAACAAATTCTATCATTAAATTACTTTACCTGTACGTTTTTAAGAGCGATGAGGAAATTTGTAAACATCCTTACAAAGTCCTTCTCGGCCAAATGCTATCATTAAATACAGAATAAATTTATAAAGAACTATTATTTGTCCCATTAACATAAAATTTTATTTTTAACTGTGTAACTCTAATTATCTGTTTAATATGAATAAAAACATGATCGTAAAATAATTACCAAAGCAAATTCTGTATTATGATAACTACCGCTTATCAACAGACTCAGCATATCACGAATTAAAGGCGAAGTAAAACCTGGTGATGTTGTATCCAGAAGATTTTCATCTTTTAAGCATCTCGATGTTATATCTGTAACGATAATGTATCAAGAAAGTACAACATTTTTTTTTTATTTGTATTCGTCTCTTAGTTTGATTTTGGTCGTTTAAACATTATGCTAAAATAATTTATTATGAAATTATCTATTTAATACGATTTTCATTTTCGGTGGAGTGTACGTCGCTGACGGAAGTACTCGTGTGTTGTGTGCGGGTTTATTGTTTGAAATATATTTTGTAAAAAGCAACAGTTTTGTAGTACTTACATACGGCGTGTGATCGTGATTTTTTGTTCGTTTTTGAAATCTTGGAAAGGATGATATCTGTTTTATTTAGATGTGTGAGGAGTAAAAAGGGTCGGGAGAATGAGAACGTATTGGGAGATTTACATTACCTGTCTTTTAGTTATTCTTGCCCATTCTAACTCTAAACCCGTAACTATTCTCCTCTTCCCCTAAAGTCAAATTGCCCCCCCCCCCCCCCCAAAATTACCTCTACTAAACAACTGCAATATGATATTACCCCCCCCCCCCCTATACACACATAATCAGCAACCATTTATTTAGATGCAGATATGAAGAAATAATATGCACAAGTAGGCTACCTAAATGGGCTATGATAAATAACGGGTAGAGATTTGGACATTGGTATACCTTCAACAATGGGTGAGGGATATAAATAGATTTTGGGAAAAGTGAAACTGGATCAGCAAATTAATTTGGGAAATCGCAAGCGCTAATGTTATGTAAAATGAACTGGGATTTGGGTATTAATAATGAAGTGTAAGATAGGGATAGCGATACGTATTAGGAAAAAGTTAAGTATAGCTTCGTGTGAATGTCAAGGATAAGAATAGCAAGAGGTAAAATAAAATGGATAAAGATACTAATATGTTTAGGGAAGGGATAGCGACAGAAATAAGTATAATTGTAGATATTATTATTATTATGTGTAGATGGAAATAGGCATAATGTTTCTGTTTATCATTATCTTTGTGTTTGGGATTGTGGTTGTGGATAAGGTTATGACAAATGTGCTCCAGACGATGGCTCAGGACCAAATAATTCTCCAGTCAAATATATAATATGGTCACTTTTAATTGACTGAATGAAAAACGTCTTCATGAACAAACACATTTATAAAAAAATTGAGCTATTAACTGCAAATGCGACTAATTTTAAAATTTTGAGAATGTTCTTTTTAAACCCGGAGAATACATGAAGCTTAAAAGTGAGCGCAGATACTAGATAAAATAATTGAAAAAAAGGCTTTTAAATCAATAGGTACATAAACTGTAGTATTTTTAAGTTATTTGGCTAAGCTAACTCTGAAGAGTATTAATGAAGAATGACTACCAGGTCATATTAAATGAGTTTTTGTCGCCGTGGGACTTTTTGTCTCGACGGGAACCATTTTGACACGTGCCTTTTTGTCGGGAATCCTAATAACAGCATCCCTTTTGACGAAAGCCAAAATGACTGGAGTTGATATATTGTGAGCCTTAATGACTTAGGATATTTGACGGATCGACTTGACGGCCATATTGTCGGTGGCATTTTATTGCCGAACGCGGGAATCGATAAAACGTTACATTAGAAATTCTACATATAGAATTCACATATATTATAATATTGCATCAATAGAAATTTTTTTGTACCGGTCCAATAAATCGGAATCCTTCTAGTTCTATATGTCAGTGACAAAAACGTCCCGTCTAAACGACCCCGACAAAATGGCCCCGACATAAAAACTCCGCCTCAAATGACGGCAACAAAAGAACCCGTCATATATTCTCCCGACAAATAGACTCCCGTCTTTTAAAAATCGTCTCACGACAAAAGGGTCCATTTCAATACGGTTTCCGTAGAGACAAAACGGCCTCATTTAACATCATATCTGCCAGTAGGACCTCTTCGGCCATACTCTTTAGAATTAGCTTAGCCAACAACCTTAAATAATACAACACAAGCAGCTCTTGCTTGGCAGGCCTTATTTTAAAACAATTTTACCTAGTATAAGAAACAGTATGTTATAAAATGTAAGAGTCGTCAAGCTATGTCTTCCATCAAATGAGTCGATTTTGGGCTTTTTCAACTAAGTTTGTGGTGAGAGAATCCACACTGTACATTCATCAGCAGTATGCGTGTAGGTTATCAAAACGAAACATCCTTAATCCGATAAACATCATGTAGGCCTACATCATACATTAAAACGTATGTGTACGCGTTTGAGCAACATATCTACACCGTTGTAAAATGCCATTATCAACATTTTAAAATTGGTCGAATTCAAATTTTAAGAGCTAGACTCGTTCATGAATAATTGCTGGTAGCTCATGAACAATCTTTTCATTCAGGTATTTAAAAAGGTTATTGTGGTAGTTTGGATAGGAACTTTGGTGAAAGTAGTAGTCATTCGATTTATTTTTCTGGAGCAAATGTGTCTTTAGCCAATTTATTTGGAGCCAAAATGTCGGGAGCTCATTTGTTGTGAGCATATTTGTCGTAAGCCTATTTGCCGGGAACTAATTTGACGTAAGCTAAAATGTCGTGAGCGTTTTTGTCGGAAGACAATAAGCCGGGAGTCCATTTGTTATTAAAGAGAGATCAAATCATAAGGTAAGTGACAAAAACGTATTTTGTTATTTTACTACTTAAGATGTAGAATTCTAAATGAAAAATCGCCGTAAATTGTGTACTATTGATAACATCTCCCGTACAACGATGTCCTTATTGCCTGCCACCTGAACCAGTGATAGCAACACAGTTAGTGACTCAACATACACGTAGCAATATAGTCAGTGACTTAACATACAAGTAGCAACATAGTCAGTGACTTAACATACAAGTAACAAACAGTTAGTGACTTATTATACAATTATCAACATAGTCAGTGATTTAACATGCTCGTAACATCTATAAGGGTGTTGTAGGGGTTCATAAAATCCGAATTTTCTATTTAGCAGTCTTGTTACCAACAACCAGAACGACCTTTTTATGTGAGCTAAAACACAGTTTTTACTAAAGTAAGACTGTAAGCACATACATTACCCGCATAGTTAAGATCTAAGATTAGTCTGAAAAACTTCAGATTATCTTCAGCATTTAAAGTAGAGTAAATTGTCCTCAAACATCTCTGACATATGAAGAAATGTAAAGCGTCAAAGTCTCTCATGTTAGAAAACTCGGACATAACATTAGAAACAAATTCCTGTAAATCATCATAGCTTGGTTTCTGGAAGTAAAAAAAACAACATTTTTAACATGGTTGTAGTTGCATATGTGTAGTATAATTTTTTTTCTAATTCTTTATCAAATGCATGTAATTCAAGAGAGAGTTGTTAACGAATGAGATCGATAAATATGTCGAATATTTGAGTCTAAAAAGGCACTACTACTCAAGTGCGAATAAGAGATCCCATGCAACTGATAATATTCAAATCAAACTCAGATTTCCCAATGATTGTATGACTGGGAAAAACATTACATATAATTTATGTTATGATAGATTATAAATATCTATCATGGTGTCTCCACCTCTCCCTCCTTCTTGCTACCCCACAGCTAATGGTACACACCTGGACCTGAGTCTAGCGGTATCGTAAGGCTGACCAGGCCTCGACCTCAGACTGCGGTTATGAGGGCGAAGCCTGAGTCATTTTACCTATAGGGTAGGGACGCCACAGTCCGGTCACTCTACCAACTCCCCTCTACGGAGGTACACGTTTTTTTTTTGCGCTAAGGCACTTGCCATTATAACATTATACTTATGTTGGTGCTACGGCACTTGTTTTCCACAGAATGGCATACAGAATATCAGCAAATAAAGGTTAAAAAAGAAACTGGTCACGTAAATGCACACATCTAGCTGAACTTTAAATACGAAAATAAGATTAAAGAATGTTGAATTAGAAATAAAGAAAAGCTTTCATAGTGAAATAAAGAATTTAACACCTACATTTTGTAAGTGAATCAGAGGCAATTACGAATCAAATTACATTTAGAAATAATAAGACAGGAAGACGAAACTACAATATAAATGGTAAAGCTCACACCCAAAGAAACTATGGTCATAAAAATAAACATAAAGAAGATGAGGTTAAAAGTCTTAAAATGAAAGTATGGGCAATGTATTTAGTTGACGATACAGAAAACAGAAGTGTAAGAATCCACAAAGAACTAAATGGTTTTAGTGCTGTAAAAAAGCCACTACAAATCTGTATTTTGGTACACACATGTCGATAGAAGACAAAAATAAATTACCGCCACACATGTTAAACAAAAAAAAATGGCAAAAATGTCAAGAGGCGTCTTTCTTATTAAGATTAGAAAATCTCCCATAATACATACAGTATTCAGCATAAAAAGTATCAAATCAAAGATTAATAACATGTGTAGGCCTAAGCAGTTGGTTTATATACAAAACATGCAGATACAAAGTGAGAAAAATTCAGACGTTCACACACTTTGTCCCACTAGCACACAACTTTCAAGGGGAGGCTACTCTCATACACACTCTCTCCGTACCTACACATTGTCCTTATAGACAATCAACGTCACACATAGTAAACATAATCAATGGTATAATGACAGTATGAAAGCTATAAGCCATACATACAATTCAATGGAGCGTTGTTAAACAAGCTATCGAATATTTTTAGGGTCGATTTAAATATGAAGGTAAGTCATATAACATATTACTTGATTGGCATGTTTACATTTTATTTCAATCAGTTGAATTGTACTAAAGTCACTGGGTGATTAAAATGATTTTTATTTATATTTTACATCTATTCCTCTGTTAAACATAATGCTATTGCATTTTGACATTTTATTCTCGCACACTGACACCTTTTAGTCATCAGATTAAAATCATTGTAGATTTTGTTTTAGGTTTATAAAACATATTTTTTTTATAAATTAGAAAAGTAAATAAGTTATATGATCACAATAACTTGTTGATTTGTTTCTATACTATAAACTGTATGACTACGAATTTTCACTCCAAGCTGAGATTAATTTTTTGTTGTTGTGTGGCGTATGATTCAGCCATATCGAAAAATGTGTTACACAACATTTGATACGCATTAGACATTAGACGTGTGACAGACTGTACTTTTGGGTGTATTATACTTATAATGCATGTAAAGTTGAATGGTGTGCCTAGATAGAAGAATGTAAGCTGTTACTACGTCAGTGTGTTTTTGGATTATCTTTGTATTTTGTTGGCGCCCTATGTTATTCATTAATTCGATGTAGTGAACTTTTCCACCTGTGGAGATCTAACTTATTATTTCAACACCAATCAACTATATTTGTTGTAAATAAAATAATAAGTTCAACTAGAAATATCTGATGTTACGTTTCGACAACAAACCCATAAACACAGTGTGTGTCATTAGCTAAATAATAAGAATTCCTGCACTTCTTCCCTTCCACTTTCAACAACATCCGAGTACGTCATTGCTAATTGCTCCAAATGTATCAAACAGTCATTTTATGCAAATATGTTGGGTCTAAGCAACAAAACTTTAAAAACACACCTTTAAAATTTTGAAACCTTGGTTTGTACTAGTAATGACATAGTCCAGCGTCACAAAAAAAATTGAACATCGAACTTTTTCCTAGAGTCAAATATCTGCGTATCGTCTGCACCTTCGTCATGGAATCTTTTCCGTTTATATACTCTGTGTTGCTTATAATGCGTACTAATATCACTTTTCTCTGCCAGTCCAAAGGCTACGTTCTTAATCTGCTTAAAATCTGATTAAAATTCATTTATCCAGCTACTCATCTCATTTTCAAAAATCTTAATTAATCGAAAAGCTGTTAAAACAGCAATGCTACTCTTCTGTATATAAATGTATACGTTAAAAGCCTTATGCATAATTCATTCTTTTCCAGAATATTCAAACAACTAAAAACTCAAAAGTCTCAATTGTCACGAGAGTTTAATTTCGTTGAGCAATCTGTTTAAAAGTATATTTTTTAACTGTCAACTATTTTTCGCAATGTAAGAACTAGTGCTGGTAAATTCTGCAATATAGAATCTACTGCCGTCTTTCTAGAAGCCCATCTTCTATCACTAGGTCGCTTTAGTGTTAATGAAAATGATTTTATGCTGATGCGTTGATTCTCTTTCAAGATGGAGAGAAAAGGTAGACTTCCGATACAAATGCTTTTCAGCATTCAAAAACATTTGTTTTTTTTAAATATTAGATGAAACAGCATCTATGAGAATTAAATTAAAATTATGAGTACATCAGTGTGTATACTATTTTATGTAGGCCTGATAATTCACTAGGCAAAAAACTCTGCACTAGCTTCAAGAAGCTTACCGAATTGAAAAATATTTCGATGGCGTCTTCATGTTCAGTAACATCGGAAAGAAAAAGAAAATTTATCCATTCTGCTAATGTCGATAGTTGAATCAACAATCACAGCAAAATACCTAGATATTTTAACTTCTTTAAAAATTGGGTTAATACAGACTTTATTACGTCATTTTAGTTACCCGCCAATTTCAGTATGTTGCAATTCTCTCACCGAAAATCACATGTTGTTTTAGCAAATCAACTTTCTTAGGAGTTTAATAGCTTTAAAACGTTGCCTTCATTTAATGTAGCTTCTCCTAAACCTTGGGATTCTCGGTGGCCCCTAAACGCCAACCCCCGTTTTCCCGAACTGAGAACTGCATCTATAATTCTTTCTAGTATTACTATGTTTTACTTTCTCGTATATACGACGCATAGAGAAAGTCTTGTAATATTTTTGCAAATATCGACAAAGTTTTGCAATCTTATCCGAATGTCTCTGTGTGTATGTGTGTGTGTCTGTAAACACGATAACTTGAGTACAGTAACAGCTAGGTTGATGAAAATTCATATATAAATATTATATCAAAATCGTAGATTTGTATCAACTTTAGAGCTATTTCCGATACCCGTAAAAAGTTTAAGAAATTAAACACGGATAAAAAATATTGCCTATATCCCGAGTTGCAATCCTCGGAGTTTTATATAAGAATAATCCAGACAGTTTAGGGGAGATCATTCCAGGTTAATTATTTTTTTACATTTCCTACTTTTCTGATGTTAAAATTTCGTAATTAAAAGTTGTCTCTCGGCAATCTTGTGACTTTTAGAGCCTTTATGTTTGTTAATTTTTGTCGGGACCCTTAGCAAATTTCTTACAACGCAATTTTGGATCACCCCAAGTGTCGGACAAATAATATTATTTGCTTTGGACAAATATACTAGCCAGTGTCGTATTATTTCCGAACCACATTTCGAGTGTTTTTTTTTGTACCAACTGGCACTAAAGTGCTGACCAGTTAATTTTTTATGCCTGGATGACAAGGAACAAACTCAAGTAATGCACGTACCAGATCCGGGGTTACGGGTGTTTCACAAAACAAAAAAGAAAGATGTGTATGATATTCCAGATTTGTATCAATTATAGCATTAAGTTTGACTGGCAATAACCTGTCAATATCTTCTTCCAAATGGGTGTCTTCTAAAATGTCTATAGACAAAACCTTAATGTTCTGAGTCTCGAGGACTTGATTCAGCTTATGAGATGTGGTTGCTTTTGTTATGTTTTGTACTTGGGTATCTTAAGAAACATTAATCTCTGGTTGTATTGTTGTCGACGGTAAAGGCATGAAGCGTGAAAAATATGTATCCAGTTTGACACATTTGGATAAAATTTGTAGGCGATCTGATTTGCCTTTTAATTTCTATCTCTCCAACCCTGAATATTTTTTCCTTGCTGATTTTCTTTCCATTTAATAACCTCTTAAGTAGCGAATTTTAAGCGCCACTGTTGTCTTAGTTGCAATATATTTTCTTTAATACACCTAATAATTTAAATAGAGCCCTTAGTTTTTGATAATTACTAACCATTCAAAATTAATACAACAGCTGAGCAGATAATTACCTGTGCAATCAGTGTTAATTTAAGTAGAGTTGTTTTTGTTTAATACAAAATATAGCCTTATTAAAATTCAATATAGATCTAGATCTAGTAATATAAAATCATAATTAATATAACATTTGACGACAAGACCGCCTGATTGTCAGCTGAAGTGGGAAAGCGTATTAGTCCCCCCCCCTTACGTTATAGGTGTGCTAGCCTGGTCATCCGGTAACCTGTATACGGCGGAGAGTGGAAAAGTATGACCATAGCTACAGCTCACCCGCCGAAACGTAAAAAGAAACCGACCGAAAAAGTCGCCTTCTCGGCACTTTCGGGTTTGTACGTGAAGGCAACAATGTGTCCCTAACCTTTTTTAGGTCCTAACACCCCCCTCCAACGGTCAAACTGGGTACCAGGTGGTAGGACGCGGTGTCTCGCGCCTGGTGGGTGGAGAAGACAAGCCTGGTGAGAACCTACGGATGAAAAATGACCAACATGCCACTAGTGTTCAAACCGGGGTCGTCAAAGCCATTTACTATTTCGAGGCTTGCCTGGCTTATGGGAGGTCAACTCATGAGTCGGTATTTCCGTTTCACGAAAGTCACGAAATCGTAATCACTATTAACACTTAATACGTGTTTATGTTTTATTAAAAATATAAAAAACTTCCTACCTGATTGTTGTGAGAGAGAAGAACAATCTTTACATAGCAATCGATGGATCTGTTTTTATACAAAAAATTTATACACAACATGTGTTATATTTGTTTGGATGTATGTTGTTTTTTTTTTCAAAAATCGACATAATGAGAAATAATAAAAGTTTCAAGAAAATAAAAACACATTGCATTGACATGCTTCGATAACAATGGTGTGGATAATTGCATAAATGGTTCAAATATATAAATGTAACAAATCATTCTAAAGCCTTCATATTTAGAATAGTGCGATCATGATCCTTAATTTAATATCGATCTACATCCTCATGATCGAGTAATATCCTACTTTAACTGATTAGACGGCGTATGGGTAAAATAGAGGGTAATTGTTACCGGGGTAATGTTCTGCGCAATAAATTAGCTTGTCATAATGGTAATCAACTGGGTGATCACGGGGTTATTGGGAAGCGTTACATTTATTGACAAAGTTCACAGCACAGTAGGCCTATGTGTTTATTTGTCTAGAACCTTCTATGTGAGAAATTATACATTGAATTAAGTCTCGCAGTCAGAATTAAAACATACGTAAGCCCATTGACGTATGTAATTTTTGTTAGTTATAATGTATCCCTTCTTTGTTGCAAATGTCTAGACATGTTCCTGTAAGCTACACAAATTACTTACCTTTTAAAGTTGGCTACATCTGCGTCATTTTCTACATTCACGGTTAAACTGCTCCGTTCGTTTTTGGTGTCGTTCTGTACATCTTGATTTAATGCTGTGTATTTTATGAAAGTACGATATTTATTAGTATACTGATCCCAAGGGTACATATAAGTTTTAATTAATTATTCAAATCTAGACGTTGATACACATTATTGCAGGCATTTAGTTAATTTAAAATTTAATGTCTGAATAAGTGTTTCGTGTATGTTAGTTTTTGTTAAGAGTTATGGGTAATTTGAACTGATGCTAAAGTTAACAGCTATCAATAATTATATAGCAATATTAATAGAAATAATGTTAAGGTTAAATAGGGATTTAGTTACAGTTAGGTTAACAGTAAGGTTTAATGTTAGCGATAGGTAATGATCAATTTTAAGGGAATGTTTAGAGTAAACGATACTTATAGAGGTGGGTAGCCGATATTTTTGGGAAAACGTTTGTAAGAAAGTTATTGTAATGGGTGGACATTTTGGATTTAACATCTGGTTTTGGCAAGACAAAATTACACGTTTTCACACTTACTATACTGTACAGATTCTAATTTCATTTAATATTGAGTTTCAAGTTTGGGGATTATTGGATTTCTAATATTATGTTCTATCCCGTTTGTTTTTATACAGGACGCATCGAAAACACTAAAATACAACATATAGTGTAAAGCACATAGCGAATGACCATGGATCCCCATGTTCAAGTACATTAGTTTAATTTACACGTTTAGAAGATATCATTGTTCGTGTAATTTATATTAATACTCTAAATCAATACACTGGTTTTGATATAGTAAACTATTTTCTACATGCAGTGGTTGTCTGAATTAGAATTAAAAAACAACTACACATGATATTTTCTTTTTGTGTTGATTTACGATTTCAAAGAATGTTTGTGTATTTTTTCCAATTTTACTAGCTTGCTTTTTTGTCTGTCATGTTTTCTCTTATGTATAAAAGAGGTGAGCGAAACTTTGCAGGGAATCAAGATCCAATGACAATGCAATAAAACATCAAATTTGACTTATATGCTAAGCAAAAAATATCCAAATTCCTTTTTTTTTTCGTCATAATGGGTTTCTCGCATTTTTGGACACTTTGTACAATTTTGTGTTAAGAAAATAATAAGTTAAATGGTAAAAAACAATTAATTGGATTAAAATATAATTTTTATGATCCTTTAAATTTAAAAATATTCATTTTTCGAATCTTGCAAGCTCTCTACGAAACGATTTATATCCTTCATCATATTATATTTTTGCATCACCGGAAAGCTGAATTTCTCATGTATTTGAAAATCTTAATTAGCAATTTTTTTAACACTTAAGAACTTACTTCTTTTTTTTAAAATTTATTAAGCAATGCTCAATATATTTTCAGTAATTGTTCTTCATGCAAAAATAAAACTACGTCTCGCTGGAATTGTGATAGCTGTCATAGGGAAAATGTTTATAGCAAAAAAAAAATTGCAAAATGTGAAACTTTCGAATGCTAAAAAGGGTCACATTTTTAGGCCTTGTAAAATTATTACCAGTAGCTATTTGAAAAAGTTTTTGTGACAAAAGATTTAATACATACTGAAATATAAGCAGTTAAAATTTGATTGCTATAATTACATAAATAAAATAGCCTTAGCTATTTTAAAAGTACCGAAATATTAAAAATGTTGGAGGTTGATTTTTTCGGGTTTTCATGACAACCTAAATTGTTTTCAAATTTTTTAAAAAATTCTTACATTAATATGTCAAACTTAACAAACGTAATCAAAAATAGTAAAAGCCCAATTTCAATATTAAAATATCGCATTACTATTTTAGGAAGATCAAGATCTGCTGTTTACATCCTTCTAAAACATAAAGAATCAAACGTGGGTCTTAATTGGGAAATAATTAACAATAACCGATAATACATCTAATCAGACCGACATTAATATTAAAAACCCAAGTAGGGTAGAAAATTAGATTCTTGTATAACAGATCTCAAAGCACTATCTAGGCAGACCCATTAATCATCACCTACACTTTCAAACAGATGTACAGAATGACCCAGGAGAGCGGATATTTGTGCATGACGATCCAGTAACCCAAAAATATGGGCATACGGACCAAACTGGATAAAATGGAATAGAGGTTATAATCAAATTAGAGCTGTCCGAAATAAACACAATTTGTAATTACAGCTCTAAAAAAGACAATTATGGTTCGTTCAAATTAATAGACTGTGTAATGTTTGACCAAAACTACGAAGGAAAATCACAGCTAAACAGACCTTGGCTTTAAATGAAAAATGTAGTAATAGATATTTTGCAACTTGGAATAAGAAGACTAATGACGCGTCTGAATTGTTTTAGGTAAGAAATCATGCAGAAGCCCACGATGCGCTGCGGAGTCTGTAGGTTGAATGCACGAATGCTGCCGAGTGCTTAACTAGACGTTAAGAAAAAAGTACGGATGTGTTGAGTGTTTAAAGTGAAACAAAAAAACCTTTTATTTCCAAAAGCTTTTAAATGCACTGAAAATAAGAATATACAACTAATCTGCTCAAATATGTAAAAGATTTCATTGGCGTGCAAAGCATTTATGAAAGAATTCAGATTATTTTTATTTTCTTATTTTCAGCACATTTAAAAAGCTTGTTGCAATAACATTATTTTTTGTATTTTTTTTTATTTTCTACTTTTCAGTTATTCATATTTTATTAAGTCGATAAGACAAAAATATTTTCTATAAAATCATTAACTCGCGATCAATAAAAGATCGATGAATTATCTGCCCCAAGAAAGCAGCAGTCCGTGATTACATTTTACAGACACCAGCAAGCTAAACAAACGAGGGATAATTCTTAAACTTGTTACCTCACCTTTTTTTCAAATTGTTTAAAAACGTTATTATCTGCTTCTAATATCAGTTAATAGATCGACCGGTTCTGCGATTGTAAACATTATCGTGAGCCACAGCTCACCAGATTGTTATTGTGATCTCGTCTAACTAGTTATCTGCTTCTTCTGATAGAATATATTAATCTATCGGGTAGGCCTAATTTAATTTTGGTATGTCCTTTAGTGTCGAAACTGTTTAATTAATTTGTAATGACTAATTAAATCATAGGCGTCTGCGGTGGGTGAGGCGCGAATCGTACCAGTGGCTCATAGGATAACCCAGAGTGCCAAATAGCATCCTGTTAACATTGATGCAGATTGCGTCATTCGATAAAGTGACACAAATGAACAGGATTTTATCTTTAACTCGTAAACAAATTATTTGACGTGTGAGCCTTAGGGCGCCGAAACTGTTTGAATCCAAATCGCACCCTCCCAGGGCGCCGGTGGACACGCCTGATTCAGTTTAGTGAGCGTTTGTACCGCCCCATTCTATCACAAAGTCTATAACACACGGAAAGGACCAGGGCGCCAAATTGCATCCTACCGGGGTGCCGCCCATACAAAATTAAATCCCCCCTACCACCACCACACCCTCACCCCCGCCCCCCCCCCGTTCCCCCCCCCCCCCCCCCCCCCCCAGAAACCTTCTCGGGAGTATTTATCATTTCCCTAAAGCTTTATGGCACCCGGATAAACTGTGTCGAACTGCAATCGACTTTTATTTTTATATACCGTATATAAAGAGAAAACAAAATCTCGCCCTGCCGGGGCGCCACCTCTACAAATTGAAAATGGTTTTAGATCAGACACTTCCCCAGGAATGTTCTTAACATCTTCCCAAAGTTTCATGGCGATTGTTTGAACGGTGTGACCGCAGTTCACTATTATTTTTTTTATATACCGTATATTGAGAAAAATCGCATCCTTACGTGGCGCCGCCCTTTTCGAAATCATAAATGATTTGCTTTACAGAACCCGTCCCCAGAGTGTCCTTATTAACTCCCACAAAGTATTATGGCTATCGGGTGAACGGTATCAAACCAAAATCGACTTTTATTTTTATATACCGTATATAGAGAAAAATTGCACCCTCCCATAGCGTCGCCCTTGCAAAAAAGAACCCTTCTACACAGTTTGATGGCGAACGGATGATGGGTGTCAAACCAAAATCGACTTTTATTTTTATATACCGTATATGGAGAAAAAACATATTGCGCCCTACCGTGGCGCAACCCCTGCAAATTTGAATTTTTTTTTCACAGAAACCTCCCCAGGTATATTCTCAACAACTTCCCAAAGTTTCACGGCGATGTGATAAGAGGTGTGGTAATGCATAAAAGAAGCACACACAGATATACAGACAGACATACATTGCTTTATCTATATACTACTAAAAGTCAAGTTTGTTTACATGTTTGAATATTTATTTTTTTGTTTGTTTGTCCGATCGAGTATTGTGATATGTTCGACTCTATCTGGAGAGCTGTAAAATAGTATGTAGGTAGAGAATAATTTTTTAATGCAGATAGACTGTTAATCACAAATTTATTTAAAGACGTTAATTAATTTATTGATTTATTCATACGTAGAGTAACTCATTTTTTTTTAAATGTTAAAACATTGACTAAATTTTGTGGGAATAGTAACGTCCCTTGATGTGTTTACTTTTTGGTACAATAAAAATGGCGGACTCCAACATAGACTTTGTGGCCCATTCAAAAGTTTAACGCGTGACAAAGCTAATTTTCTGCCGGCTATAACTTAAACAATACGTCCGTTTGCTGTATTTATTACGTTCCAACACTTATATCAATTTTAAACTGTCTTTTTTCATTTAGTTTTACAATAAATTTCTCTAGATCTAAAGATCAGCTGTCGAAGGAAAGTTATGAATCTAGAATCTAGCCTAGGGCCTAGATTCTAGATCTAGATCTAGGTCACTAGACTCAATGTAAATTCTAGATCTAGACTTAATGTAAATTCTACATCTAGAATCTATTTCGGGCCTTAATTATTTTATATAAATCTTTGTTTAGCTTCAATGATCATCTAATTCGAGAATACATGGGATTTTTTTGTTATCTAGGTTCTATATCTATATAGATATAGTAAGATTACTCACTAACTTGGAGGCGTGGTCGGCTGCTAACAACAATATGGCGTACGGACCGGACGCATGACTTCCGACCATTTTTAGGCCATGTTTACCACGAGCAAAATGGCGGGTGTTCACATTATTTAAACATGGTATATGTGGCCAGGGCTAGATATGCCAGAAAAGCATTTTAAAATTTGCTTTGGAGAATGAAGGCAAAATTTTAAAGTCAGTGTCATAAACATTAATAGAACTTTTTTTTTTTTATGTTTTCAATTATTTTTTCTTACGCCCTATATGTTGGGGCGCCAAAATGGTTTGGAAAAATAAATTGAAAGGTTGAGGGGGGTTCAAATGGAAAGTTTGAGTGGGGGAGGGGGGGGGGGTGCACATCAAAAGTTTGAGGGGGGGGGGTTGAAAATCGAAATCTTTGGGGGGGGGGGGGGGGGGGGTTCAAATCGAAAAGTTTGTCCCCGGGCGCCGGGAAGGGTCGCTATGCCACTGAGTGACAGACGTGGTTTTTTTTTATGGATGACCCCCGAAACCCACAGTTATCCAACGGATGACGGGTATTCTAGTATCTATATAAAAATAGAAAGAAGATATATATATATATATATATATATATATATATATATATATATATATATATATATATATATATATATATATATATACATATACCCTATAGGATTTTCATTTGGGTTTGGGGTGTACATACGTAAGGTACACTCGACGTAGCCACGCCACTGAATTAAGCATCTAATTAAAAAGTGGGAAGTATCTGGAAAGTTTAACATAAACGGTGCTTTAGAAGTAGATCAAAATTGAGTTTCAAGATTTGCATCAAGCCCACGAGCAGCCGTTGTGGACTAAATTAAAGTTTGAAAAAAAGGTAATAAAATAACTTTAAAATTGGTCTTCTTTGATGACAGTTTAAATATTTTGACTAATTAGAACATACCACTTAAGATTTACTATGGTTGTGTTCAAACGTAACGCAAACTTATTTTATATTTTTTAAAGATACACGCTGCTTCGTTTATAATATTGTCTACTCCCCCGACACACTTTGGAATAGTTTTACTGTACGGGTGCCATTGTATTAAGATATTACGTCCCCTTATATGCTTTTAAGACGAACAAAAGTAATGGCATAATCAATGGCTATAGCGTTGCTCAAAGTTTCTTACTGCAATTGTTTTTTTTCCCACGTTTTCTTTAACTTGCTTTCTCTGTTTGTGTGTTTGTTTGTCTTTCCAATCAAATCTTGCGATCGAAATTTCTGGCACTTCCCAGTTAGCTAGCGCGCTGAAATTTTCAGGGAAGCTTTCTTTTGGATGACCATTGAATATTCAATTGTTATTATTACTAAATTGATCAATGGAAACATTGTATTGAGCATTTTAGACCGCTATATAATCTATATATATAATTATCCTCTGCTAGCCATTAGAAAAAAAACCAGCGACGCGTACCTCGCGCGCAGTGAAGCGAACGATCACATGTCGCCACAGGCTTAGGGGCAGAGAATTTAGCTTGAACCGAGTTTAAAGTTACAGGAGGTAGGCCAGTTTGGGGGAGACGATATGGTCGAGTGGTTGGGCACACGATTGCTATCCCACTCGACACGGGTTCAAATCTATGTGTTCTAGTCAGTAACGTATTCAAACAACATGTTTTTTACGAGTTGTCTTTTTACGAGTTGTCTTTTTACGAGTTGTCTTTTTACGAGTTGTCTTTTTACGAGTTGTCTTCGTTTACCCAAAAAAAAAGTGAAAAGATAAAATCGATAGCAAGATTTTAATGCAAACAAACAGACAAAGACTAAAAAGTAGAAAATAATAATCATTAAAAAAGTTTTTAAAAACCCACGTTTTCTGATTGAACTAAAAAGTAGAAAATAAATACTATACATACAATAATGCAAGCGATCACTCTACTATAAGCTATCAAAAACGTGGGGCGCCGTGATTTTCTTACAGTTTCTAATACTGTTGACTCTCTACAAGCTCCCTAATAAAAGTCAATAGTATTATCTAATCAATAGTAATATAACTTTTACTTCGGCGACCCACGTTTTTGATAGCTTATAGTAGAGTGATCGCTTGCATTATTGTATGTATAGTATTTATTTTCTACTTTTTAGTTCAATCAGAAAACGTGGGTTTTTTAAAACTTTTTTAATGATTATTATTTAAAATACATTTTAACAGAGCTTAAAATGTAACCCAAATTAAACCACACTATCCCATGCTATAGTTTAGTCAAGATAAATAAACAAACAAAAAAACTTAGGAAACACGGGAGGTCACCTTCAAGTCATAAGACTATTGGTTAGGCCATCGCCGAGGTCCGAATTAACGAATCTAAATTACAGGAGGATTGCACCACATCTCGTGATAGAAAAGTACCAGGTACATCTTTCTTGAAACTATGGAAAAATACCGGTGATTGCACCACAGGTTGATTAATAAATGTCAACTAAAAAGATAGGACCTAAGTAGGTCACAATATATATATATATATATATATATATATATATATATATATATATATATATATATATATATATATATATATATATATATATATATATATATATATATATATATATATATATATATATATATATATATATATACATATATATATATATATATATATATATATATATATTACGGTCAAAGCCCGAAGAACTTAGCACTAAGATCGTATTTCGCACATTGGCCGGCCAATGCGCGCACTGGCCTGGACGTACTCGCCAAAGTCCAAAGCGCTTAAACTTGACAGCGTATTTTGTACATTGGCCGGCCAATGCGCGCACTGGCCGGGATGTCCTGGCCAATGTTCTATCTAGACTAAGTTGTGATCGCGTGTTCATTATTTTGGTTGCGTTTTCATTGTAACGTATTGTTTAGCTCTTGTTTGTATAGCATTCTATATGCAAGGCGACATGGATCAAAAGGGCCGTCAGACCATGAGACAGACATAGCAGATGGCTGCCAAAAGAAAATAAATGTAGACCCATGTTAGTTTTCATATATGGGCTCCAACTGTATGTGACAGCCTCCTCCCTGATGACAATCATCAAAGAACAAAACCATGGACAGGCTAAAGCAAAACAGACAAAACAAACTGTTGACTATCGTCGACTAAACAAATATGATGTTATTGAAGTTGACGGTAAAGAAAAACTTATTGTACCACTAACAGAAGACAATAATGCTATTTTTTACTTCGTGCACTCTGAAGAGTTGTTCGACTTGATCAATGAAACTCACTTGAAATGAAAGTCGGACATGGAGGTCGTACACGGATGGAAAAAGAGCTGAAGAGAAAGTACAAAAATATCACCAAAGAAATCATTACTATGTATCTTCGGTTGTGCAAGCCTTGTCAGACAAAATTGTCTAATCCCAAGAAAGGTCTTGTTTCCAAAACCTTGATATTTAAAGAATTTAACTCAAGATGCCAAGTGGATCTTATTGATATGCAAAGTAACCCAGACGGCAAATACAAGTTTATACTCAGTTACCAGGATCATTTAACCAAGTTCATATTGTTGCGAGCTTTGGAAACCAAAAGAGCAGAAAAAGTTGCTTACCAGCTGCTGGATATCTTCAAGACTATTGGTGCCCCAAGTGTGCTTCAATCAGATCATGGCAGAAAATTAGTGAATCAAGTTATTTCTGAATCAAAGAACGTGTGGCCTGAACTTAAACTAGTTCACGGAAAACCATGGCATAGCCAAAGCCAAGGTTCAGTCGAACGTGCCAACCATGATGTTCAAAACATGATGATGACATGGATGCAAACAAATGAATCAGCTCATTGGGCTGAGAGTCTGAAATTCATTCAATTTATGAAAAATCGTTCTTTTCATCACGGAATCCAACAATTGCCATACGAAGCCTTGTTTGGATGCAAAGCAAAAGTGGGACTTTTGTTTTGCATCCAAACAAGTAATATTAATTGGGACTTAGCACTTCAAATCTACCAAGAGAGGCTCTCGATAAAATAGTTACTGAGGAAGATCTTGAGAACATTGAACAAGAAAGCTAAATCATCTGCTGCCGTGGCCGAACGTCCAGATCAGTTGCATGACAATAATGTGGCCAACAGACACTGTATAGTTTGTGAAAAACATTGTAGTGCACAACAAATCGCTGCAAGTGTAAAAATTAGAAGCTATTATGTAATTCTAAATGTCATAAAAGTTCAACTTGTTGTAACAAATAATAATATTGATTGATTGAGACTATAGTAAAAAAAAATGTGAATGTTTCTGTCATTTCTTTAATTAGTAATCAATAAAGATTTAATTTCATGATCCCTACGGCATAAAAAAAGCCAAAACCTGCTCATGATCTTCTAATTTGGACTTTGGCCGGTCATCCCTAGCCAGATGACCTTCTAATTAAGACTTTGGCCGGTTCACCATGGTCAGTCCCCGGACTGGCCGGCCAAAGGCTGAAATCAAGAGCTATTTCAGACTTTGGCCGGTTCACCATGGCCAGTCCGCGAATTGGCCGGCCAAAGGCCGAAATCAAGCAAAGTTTCGGTCTTTGACCGACCAAATGGAGACGATATTGGCCAATCCGCGCATTAGCCGATTTCGGGCTTTGACCGTAATATATATATATATATATATATATATATATATATATATATAGGCCTATATATATATATATATATATATATATATATATATATATATAAAATTAATGCATTAAAATTCCTTTTTTAAATAATATTATGAAATAATAAAACAACGATGATGATGCCGTTTTATCGAAACTTTTAAAGTTTATTGAAGATAACGTGTCAATAACATGTTTGTGCTTTTTTTCAAATGCAAGAAAACACACATCGATTAACTGCAAAGTGGAGAGATGTAGCATATTGTAACTTTGAGTGTCGTTTTCCCCATCGACAGAAAATAATGTGTCTTGAGCATTCTCATTTACATGGTTTATGTCTGCTCCAAATTTAATTATTGCATCTAACACCTTGTCGTGTCCATTTTGAGATGCAATCATTAAGGCATTATATCCATCTTGTTTTACATAGTTTATGTCTAATCGTGCTTTAATAAGAATATCTACCACCTTGTCGTGTCCATCTAGAGATGCAATCATTAAAGCATTCCTTACATCTTGTTTTACAGAGTTTATGCCTGCTCCAGCTTTAATAAGAATATCTAGCACCTTGTCGTGTCCATTGTGTAATACAAACATTAAGGCATTATATCCAACATCTTCCATATGATTTACGCCTGCTTCTGCCTTAATAAGAATATCAACCACCTTGTCGTGTCATTTTAGAAAGTCAAACATTAAGGCATTCCTTCTATCTTCTTTTACATAGTTTATGTTTGCTCAAGCTTTAAAAAGAATATCTACCACATTGTCGTGTCCGTTCTGAGATGCAATCATTAAGGCATTATATCCATCATCTTCCACATTATTTAAGTCTGCTCCTGCTTTAATTATAATATCCACCACCCTGTCGTGTCCTTCTAGAGATGCAATCATTAAGGCATTCATTTCATTTTGTTTTACATAGTTTATGTCTGTCCCTGCTTTAATTAGAATATCTACCACAATGTCGTGTTCATTTAGAGATGCATTCATTAAGGCATTATATCCATCATCTTCCATATGATTTATGTCTGCTCCTGCTTGAATAAGAATATCTACCACCGCTTCGTGTCCTTTTAGAGATGTAATCATTAAGGCATTCCTTCCATTTTGTTTTACATAGTTTATGTCTGCTCCAGTTTTATTAAGAATTTTTACCACCTTGTCGTGTCCATTATGAGAAGCAATCATTAAGGCATTCCATCTATCATCTTGCACATGATTTATGTCTGCTCCAGCTATGATAAGAATATCTACCACCTTGTCGTGTCCTTTTAGAGATGCAATCATTAAGGTATTCCTTCCATCTTGTTTTACATATGTTTTGTCTGTTCCTGCTTTAATAAGAATATCTACCACCTTGTCGTGTCCATTTAGAGATGCAAACACTAGGGCATTATATCCATCATCTTCCATATGATTTACGTCTGCTCATGCTGTAATAAGAATATCTACCACCTTGTCGTGTCCATCTGTAGATGCAATCATTGTTTTACATAGTTTATGTCTGCTCTAGCTTTAATAAGAATATCTACCACTTTGTCGTGTTCATTCTGAGATGCAATCATTAAGGCATTATATCCACCATCAAATGTGGAGATAAGAAATGTTACAGATAGTGATAATGATAGGTTAGTAAAAGCGTATTCCACACTTTGGCATATTTCGCGTTTCGTAATTAAATCAATGATTAAGCTCTACGAGTTTTTTCTATACTTGTAGTTTGTAAGATTCAAATTATTATTCAAATAGTTATTTTCCATTCTCCAATATTTTTGTTTAACATAAATGGCTAGAAAATAACACTGTTCATTTAATCACTAATAATGGTTTCGCTATTCTGTTTGTCTGTATGTCCGGAAAGCTCTAGAGAAAATACAAGGAACTTTAAAAGATGCAAAGTAAAAGCCCGTGACTCACATGGCATCTATAATACATTTTCAAAACAAAACAAAATATAGTCAGTTCTATAGTCGAAAAATTACTCACAACAAAATGACTTCATTGATTCTATAGTAAATAGAATTAAAAATCGAAGCTGAAAAAAGCACAATAATAATGACGTCATATATAGTTGATAAAAAGGCACTAACATTATTTCCTTAGTTGTTTGTCTAATCTTAAGTGGTCTGCATCCAGAGTTTGTTTTACGCTTCTCTTAAGAGAGGATCAATACACCCCCCCCCCGTTTAGAACGTCCACAGCGCCCTCTGTATGATTATATTTCGTTCGTGGGGGCGTTGGACGGTCGAAGGGGGCTGCGCCCCCCCCCCCCCCTTGAGACTTTTCTCAAGTTTGAGCTTAGGTACAATATTAAGGAGTATGGCTAAGACAACATAAAGTATGCAATGTAGTAAATATAGTACGCGTTTGTATTAGTATTAAAGCTAAGGTTATTATGTGTTTTATTTTAAGTTATATTTCCAGATCAGTTCAAAATGCCGATTCTAAATGAAAATCTTTTTTCAATAATATTTTTCGTTTCTGGTTAAATTTGATGTTTCAGGTAGGCACTTTGGTTTTGATTTTGATTTAGAGAAAAAGACAACATAATCCACCTATCGTCACATAATTGCTGTTAATATTCAAGTGACCAGTGTATTTCCTGCTAGAAAAAAAATAAAGTAACAACGATGGGGATTTGTGGGATACTCTCTGCAAAAACCGTTAAGATACGTCATCAGTCATAAGACTGACATTAATATGTGTAAACCAATTTTGGTTAAAAGTAAGAGTTTCATCTAACACGTAGGGATGCAAACTCTAGGCTGATAAGTTGAACCGTCAATCACACTTCTAATTAGATCTACAAAAACTTCCAATAAGAGCTGGGATTTTCGCTCAAACTCCAGTTTAGGATTTACTTATTAGATACAAAATAACAGGTGAACTCTACTTCACCTACCCTGTGTCCCGCGAGGTCACGATAGGCAACATCATCATTCACGTTAAAAAAAATGAAAAAACAAAAATTAACTTTGTTACGCGAAAAGTTACCAATATTTTTATTTTAATTAGGGCCTAAATCCCAATTTAGCCATTTCCATAGCAAAGCAGACAAAGATTTATGTCAAATAATTAAGGCGTGAAATAATTTAGTATATAGATTCTAGTTCTAGATTCTAGATGTAGAATTTACGTTGAGTCTAGATCTAGATTGTAGTTTTTGCCATAACCCTAGATCTAGATCTAGAACCTAGATAGATAAATCACACGCATTCTCGAATTAGATTATCACTGAAGCTAAACAAAGATTTATGTATAATATTTAATGCCGGAAATCTAAGTTTTTTCCAGGCATCTCTTCGAAGAAAGTCTACCCCCCCCCACCCGAAAATTTCAAGAGCCCCCCCCCCCCCCGGAGAGAAATGTCTGGAAGAAATACTGCCTGAAATAGACTCTAGATGTAGAATTTACATTAAGTCTAGATCTAGAATTTATGTTAAGTCTAGTGACCTTGATCTAGATCTAGCTAGATTTATAATTTTTTCTTCCTTTAGATACAGAGACATGTGTTGTATATGCCTAATGAAATTAAAAAAAAATGTTAAAAAAATGATAATAGTGTTAAAACCTAATAAAAATAGCAAACGGAAGCATTGTTAAAGCTATAACCGACAGAAAATTAGCTTTAGAACACGTTAAACGTTGAAATGGGCAACGAAATCTGGTATGGAAGCCGTCATTGTTGATGTAAAAAGTAAATAGAAGTAAATTCATTGTTCTGAACTTTTAAAATTAATGTGGTTAATCTACAAATGAATAAATCAATAAATTAATTAACGTCTTAAAATAAATTTTTAATTAACAGTCTGTCTGAAAAAGAAAATTGTTCTCTACCTACATACTATTTTACAGCTCTACACATAGTGCAGAATCTCACCTGTAACAAACGGACAAACAAACAAACAAAAGAATAAATATTCAAATATTTAAACAAAGTTGAGTTTTAGTAGTATATAGATAATCTAAATCAACCAGAGCGATGATTACTTTACTATTTAATATAGATCTAGTAAGTTACTTCAACATAAAGAAAATTACTGAAAGCGGAGATGGTATATATATATATATATATATATATATATATATATATATATATATATATACTCAATTTACTTTATACATACCTTTTTTAAGTAGCAAACTGATGTAATCTAACACACACGTTGAAGTCGTATTATCAAACATTTCAGAATTTAATAATGAAAGAATGTCAATAACGTTTATTTTATTGTTTTCAAATGCAATAAAACATGCATCCAATTCGTAAACATTGAAGAGAGACAATCTATTTTTTCGATTCATAGATAATTTCATTGAAAATTTACCATTTATCGGATGTGTATGGACTATTCTGTTTCGGTCATTTAATAATGGAATTGCATATTGAATGCATATTTTTTTAATTAGAATAGCTACCACCTTGTCGTGTCCATTTTGAGAGGCATCAAATAAAGAATTATATCCAAATCTATTTACGTGGTTAATGTCTGCCCCGAATTTAATTAGAATATCTACGACCTTGTCGTGCCCATTTATAGATGCAATCATTAATGCATTATATCCATTTTTGTTTGTCTGATTTACATCTGCTCCAACTTTAATTAGTATATCTACAACCGCGTCGTGTCCATTTAGCGATGCAATCATTAATGAATTAAGTCCATTTTTGTTTACAATGTTTACGTCTACTCCTAATTTAATTAGAATATGTACTATATGGTTATGTCCGTTTTGAGATGCAATCATTAATGCATTAAATCCATCTTTTTCGACTTGCTCTAGGTTTGCTCCAGCTTTAATTAGAATCTCTACAACCTTGTCGTGGCCACAAGAAGATGCAATCATTATCGAATTATTTCCATCTTTACAAGCATGTTCAATGTCTGCTCCAAATTGAGTTAGATTATATACAATCTGGCTGTGCCCACAGTGAGATGCAATCATTAATGCATTCCATCCATCTTCTTTTATATAGTGTAGGTCTGCTCCATTTCTAATTAAAATATCTACGACATTATAGTGTCCATTTTTAGATGCAATCATTATAGAGTTATAACTACCTTTTTCAACGTAATCAATGTCTGCTCCACCTTTAAGTAGAATGTTTACAACCTTGTCGTGTCCATTTTGAGTTGCAATCATTAAGGCAGACCATCCATTATCTTTCACATAGTTTACGTATGCGCCACCTTTAAGTAGTAAGTCTACAACCTTGTCGTGTCCGTTTGCAGATGCAATAAATAATGCGTTGAGTCCATCTCGGGATTCATGGTTAATGTCTGCTCCAACTTTAATTAGAATATTAACGACTTTGTCACTTCCTTTTTGAGATGCAAAAAATAATGCATTCCATCCATATTCTTCGACTTGGTTTATATCTGCACCATATCCTATTAGAAATTCTACGCCTTTGTCGTTGCCCTGGTCAGAAGCAATCATTAATGAATTAAGTCCATTTTTACTTTTATGGTTCACGTCGGCTCCAAATGTTATAAGAATATCTACGACTTGTAAATTTCCATTTTCAGAAGCGATCATTAATGCATTCCAGCCATCTTCTTTGATTTGATGTATGTCTGCTCCTTCTCTAATTAGAATTTCAACAACCTTGTCTTGCCCTTGACGTGATGCAGTCATCAATGAATTAAGTCCACATTTAATTACATGGTGAATGTCTGCTCCAAAATTAATTAGAATGTCTACAACCTTATCATGTCCATTTTCAGATGCAATCATTAAAGAGTCATATCCATCTTTTTTTGCATGGTGAATGTCTGCTCTAAATTTTAATAGAATCTCAACCACATCATGGTGCCCCATTTGAGATGCAATTATTAACGCGCTGCATCCGTTTTCCTCTTCATGGTTTATGTCTGCACCACCATTAATAAGAATGTTCACAACTTTGTCGTGTCCATTTTGAGATGCAATCAATAATGCATTCCATTCATTTTTTAATAAATGGTTAATGTCGGTTCGCATTTTAATTAGCATATCTACAATCTTGTCCTTTCCATAATAAGATGCAAATATTAATGCATTCCATCCATCTTCTTCGGTTTGCTCAAGGTCTGCCCCACCTTTAACAAGAATATCTACGACCTTGTCGTGGCCCTGACCAGATGCAATCATTAATGAATTTTTTCCATCTTTATTTATACTGTGAACGTTTGCTCCAAATTTAATAAGAATGTCTACTACCTTGTCGTAGCCGTTTTGAGATGCTATCATCAATGCATTGCATCCATGTTTGTCAATATGGTTTATGTCTGCTCCACATTTAATTAGAATGTTTACTACCTTGTAGTGTCCATTTTCAGATGCAAGCCTTAATGAATCATATCCTTTATGGTTAACATGATGAATGTCAGCATTATTGTTAATTAAATGATATATGACTTTTTCGTGTCCACGTTCAGAAGCAATCATTAAAGCATTTTGTTCATACACATTTACCTTATGAACGTCTGCGCCTCCGTTTGTTAGAATATTTAAGACCTTGACGTGTCCATTTTGACAAGTAAACATTAATGCGTTGAATCCTTGTTCGTTTACATAGTTTATATCTGCTCCACTTTTAATAAGTTTGTCTACAACCTTATCGTGACCATAATAAGAAGCAATCATTACTGCATTCCATCCGTTTACTTCGGCATGGTTTATGTCTGCTCCACTTTTAATCAGTATTTCTACAACCTTATCATGTCCATTTTGAGATGCAATCATTAAAGAGTCATACCCATCTTTTCTTGCATGGTGAATGTCTGCTCCAAATTTTAATAGAATCTCAACCACTTCATGGTGCCCCATTTCAGATGCAATTATCAATGCACTGCATCCGTTTTCCTCTTCATGGTTTATGTCTGCACCACCATTAATAAGAATGTTTACAACCTTGTCGTGTCCATTTTGAGATGCAATCAATAATGCATTCCATTCATTTTCGAATAAATGATGAATGTCAGCTCCCAATTTAATTAGCATATCAACGATCGTGTCCTTTCCTTTTTCTGATGCAAATATGAATGCATTCCATCCATCTTCTTCGGTTTGCTCAAGGTCTGCCCCACCTTTAACAAGAATATCTACGACCTCGTCGTGGCCCTGACTAGATGCAATCATTAATGAAGTTATTCCATCTTTATTTATATAGTGAATGTCTGCTCCAAATTTCATTAGAATGTCTACTACCTTATCGTGTCCGTTGTGAGATGCAATCATTAATTCATTCCATCCATGTTCGTCAATATGGTTTATGTGTGCTCCACATTTAAGTAGAATTTTTACTACCTTGTAATGTCCATGTTGGGATGCAAGCCTTAATGAATCATATCCTTTATGGTTAGCATAGTGAAAGTTTGCTTTATTTTTAATTAAAATGTCTGTGACATTTTCATGACCATATTGAGAAGCAATCATTATTGCATTAAATCCTTCTATATCTAAATGATTAATATCAGCCCCGTTTGCCAATAGATTATGCACTACCTTATCGTGTCCATTTTGAGATGCAATCATTAATGCATTCCATCCATGTACTTCGATTTGATTTATTTTTGCTCCACTTTTAATTAGACTCTCTACTGCATTGTTGTGTCCATCTTGAGATGCAATCATTAATGGAGTCCAACCATCTTCGTAGACATGGTTTATGTCTGCACCACCATTAATAAGAATGTTTACTACCTTGTCGTGTCCATTTTGAGAGGCAAGCCTTAAAGCATTAAATCCTTTATAGTTTGTATAGTTAATGTTTGCACCACATTTAATTAAAATTGAAGTTACCTTTTCGTGTCCATGTTGCGAGGCAATCATTAATGCATTATATCCTTCTATATTTAAATGATTAATGTCCGCCCCGATTTCCGATAGAATATGTACGACTTTGTCGTGTCCATTTTGAGATGAAATCGTTAATGAGTTGTTACCCTTTTTATTTACATGGTGAAAATTTGCGCCTTCTTTAATTAGAATTTCTAAGATCGTGGCGTGTCCATTTTTACTTGTAATCATTACTGCATTCCATCCATATACTTCGGCATGGTTTATGTCTGCTCCACTTTTAATGAGAATGTCTACAACCTTATCATGTCCATTTTGAGATGCAATCATTAAAGAGTTATACCCATCTTTTCTTGAATGGTGAATGTCTGCTCCGAATTTTAACAAAATCCCAACCACTTTATAGTGCCCCTTTTGGGATGCAATATTTAACGCACTGCACCCGTTTAATCCGACATGGTTTATGTCTGCACCACCATTAATAAGAATGTTTACAACCTTTTCGTGTCCGTTTTGAGATGCAATCAATAATGCATTCCATTCTTTTTGGAATAAATGGTGAATGTCGACTCCCATTTTAATTAGCATATCTACGACCTTGTCCTTTCCATATTCTGATGCAAATATGAATGCATTCCATCCATCTTCTTCGGTTTGCTCAAGGTCTGCCCCACCTTTAACAAGAATATCTACGACCTTGTCGTGGCCCTGACTAGATGCAATCATTAATGAATTTATTCCATCTTTATTTATATAGTGAATGTCTGCTCCAAATTTCATTAGAATGTCTACTACCTTATCGTGTCCGTTGTGAGATGCAATCATTAATTCATTCCATCCATGTTCGTCAATATGGTTTATGTGTGCTCCACATTCAAGTAGAATTTTTACTACCTTGTAATGTCCATGTTGGGATGCAAGCCTTACTGAATCATATCCTTTATGGTTAGCATAGTGAAAGTTTGCTTTATTTTTAATTAAAATGTCTGTGACCTTTTCATGACCATATTGAGAAGCAATCATTATTGCATTATATCCTTCTATATTTAAATGATTAATGTCCGCTCCGTTTGCCAAAAGAACATGCACGACCTTGTCGTGTCCATTTCGAGATGCAATCAGTAATGCATTCCATCCATGTTCTTCGACTTGATTTATTTTTGCTCCACTTTTGATTAGACACTCTACTTTATTGTTGTGTCCATTTTTCGATGCAATCATTAATGCATTCCAACAATCTATGTCAACATGATTTATGTGTGCTCCAAATTTAATTAAAATATCTACGACCTGTTTATGTCTATTTTTAAAAGCAGTTCTTATAGCATTACAACCATGTTTCCGAACACAGACTATGTCTGTTCCAGGTTTAATTAGGATATCTACTACCTTGTCGTGTCCGTTTTTAGAAGCAATTCTTAGGGCATTCCTAACATTGTTTATGTCTGCTTCACATTCAAGTAGAATGTTTACTACCTTGTTGTGTCCATTATGAGAAGCATGCCTTAAAGCATCATATACTTTATGGTTAGTATAGTGAATGTTTGCACCATTTTTAATCAAAATGGATGTGACATTTTCGTGTCCATGTTGAGAAACAATCATTAATGCATTATATCCTTCTATATTTAAAAGATTAATGTCCACCCCGATTTCTGATAGCATATGTACGACATTGTTGTATACATTTTGAGAAAAACTCGTTAATGAATTGTTACCCATTTTATTTACATTTTGAAAGTCTGCGCCTAATTTCATTAAAATGTATGTGACCTTTTCTTGTCTATTTTGAGAAGAAATCATTAGTGAATTTTGTCCTTTATGACTAACCATTTGCATGTCTCCTCGGATTTGAATTATAGTATCTACAACCTTGAGACGCCCGTTTTGAGATGCAATCATTAATGCATTCCATCCCTGTTTTTCGACATGATTTATGTCTGTTCCATCTTTAATTAAAATGTTTACGATCTTTTCATTGTTAGATGCAAGCTTTAATGAACTATAACTTTTATGATCAACATAGTTAATGTTAGCTCTACATTTTTTTACATTATTTATGACCTTTTCGTGTCCATGTTTAGATGCAAACATTATTGGATTATATCCATTTTTATTTAAACTATGAATGTCTGCTTCAGTTAGAACATGTACGACCTGGTCGTGTCTATTTTGGGATGTAATCAGTTATGCATTCTCTCTATGTACATTTACAAAGTTTATGTCTGCTCCACCGTTAGTAAGAATGTCTAAGACCTGTTCGTGTCCATTTTTAAATGCAATGGTTAACGACTTGTTACCCATTTTATTTACATGGTAAATGTCTGCGCCTCTTTTATTTTGAATATCTTAGACCGTGGCGTGTCCATTTCTTGATGAAATCATTAATGCATCAAATTCATTTTTTTGCACATGATGTACATTTAGTCCTTTCATAAAATTGCTATATCTATTTTAATTTCATTACGTACAAAATTCTGGAGACCATTAATATATGCGATTCTTACTAATTATCGAACTTTTAAATTATTTTGGCTTGCACAAAATCTGCGA
This sequence comes from Physella acuta, assembly GCF_028476545.2. Taxonomy (NCBI): domain Eukaryota; kingdom Metazoa; phylum Mollusca; class Gastropoda; family Physidae; genus Physella; species Physella acuta. Next base: position 402,375 of record NW_026732000.1, read on the forward strand.
GTGTGTGTTTAGTTTTCAAATTGCGACAATATTTTTGTTACATTTATTTTCATTTTTAGTTAGCTTGAGGTAGTCTATTTCTTTAATTTCTTTTTTTTAATACAGCGCTTTTTGTGGAATACTGAGTAATGATTGAACTGAGTAACGGTTGAAGAAGAGGCGAAAACAGCTGGGCTCACATGTGCAAGGATAAATGGAGCAGCACCAAACCGCTGGAGATGTGTGGTTGCAGCCTTTTGCTCCCCAGGGGCCACAAAGGAATGATAATGATAATGATGATGAGTAGTGATTCCATTACCATATTAACAAAATAATTCATATTTTTCTTATACAACCAATTTTGTTTACACTCAGTTATTAAAATTCTTTAATACTATGAAAAGCTTTAAGTTGAATGTCTAGAAAACAGCATACGTAGTATCAACTGAAAAATCGAGAAAATGTAAATAAATAAAATGTTTGCGATCAAGAGGTGATATTGATGCAAAAAATTCACTTCCAATTATCTAAAAGCCATATCTGGGCATATTGTTATAAAAACATTGTGCTATTTAACGTAAAATATTTCACATAGACACAGCAATTTCCCAATTACAAAATATATTAAAATACCTAAATTAATAAAATTAAATTCCATTAGTATAATATATCTAAGATTTAAATAAAATACAATGCCATTTTTAATGAAAGTACATAAACAATTATAGATTTAGTTTTTATTGTTTCATTATTGTATAACTATAATAAATAAAACTAAACGATACAATTTAATATTCAAAGTTTTATTTGTAAGAGTCTAAGATTAAACGCATAAAATGAATTACGTATTATTAAGCTCAGTTTTAAAGCGAATACAGTTTTAGAATAAAATTATATTACATAAGTAAATAGCTAAATCATTTAAAATTTTGTTTCCATTATATTTGTTATAATGTTAAGGCAGTTAACTGAAAACCACACGGTTTAAACCATAGATATCCACTTTTGAAATTTTCGAGTTAGCGCCCTTTTCGTTTAATACTATCACGTTTAATGATATGAAAGCTAGTAGCTAAGTCCTGTAACTGCAGATTCCTAAAGTGTTTCCAAGTTACTTGTGAAGACGACGTTTTAGATTTAAGAGAAAATCAAAGCAGTGACATGGAAAGCTGGACAGTCTTGAAGTAACACAGAGGTTGGTGGATTTTGTCAAAAGTCCCGTTTTAAATTTTTAAATTTAGACTAACAGATAGTATGTTTATTCTTTAATATTGGCGTCAGTGACATGTGTGAAAGTTGGAGGGTTAGAGACACTATGGGTTATGAGGTGTGTTAACAGCCCTCTATGTTCATCTTGTTGTCGGAAAAATGCTAATCATACGTTTAGCTTTTATTTCAGCTCTGTATATTTGTATGTGATATTTTCATTATTTTATGTTGTTACATCGTGTTTTAATTATTCTTTTAATCTTTACACTAATTTATTTACAATACTAATCTGAAATGCATTGCAGTTGCTATTGTGGAAAGTCTATATGTAATGGAATTCGACGCGTGTGTTTAATAAGCAGCACATACACGGCAGTGACCAGATTTAGGGAAATATTAAATTTTCAATTAATGTGTACAAGCAAATACGAAATTTGAAAAATACCCCCCTAAATTTAACTCTAAACATAACCATTTACAATCACAACCACAAAATAATTGAACAGATAATTAGACAAAAACCCTCACCTCCCAATTACACGTCTAATAACATAACAATATAAGCACAAACCTATAGGCCTACATTAACATGAACCCTAAATCTCACCACAACCACAACCACGAATAATAAACATAAATAAAATCATAAACCAACCGTCATATCAACTTCAACCACTAACATAAACCATTCCACTACCCACACTTCTAAGCATAAAAAAGAGCATACTGCATAAATAAAACATAAAAAGAAACATAACCATAGCCCTATCTACAACCTCAACCACATACATAAACATAAATACAAATACAAACACAAACAAAACATACATTTAAGCATTAGAATAATTATAAACAAAAATTTACCTCAACTTCAACTATAAAATTTATCACATCTAAGCCTTATTGTAGTTAATCTAGTCATATAGGCCTATATGCACACTTGACAGTAGTTTCTCTAACATTAGATACTCATCATAGTGGGGGTGGGGGGGGGGAGAAATGGCAATCAGCGAATATTATTACTATACATTGAAATGTTTAGTTTTATTATAAACTCAGCCATTCATATTTAAGTCTGATTAACCATGGTTAAGTAGAATCATTTGCAGATTTAGTAATCACTATCTCAATTTCTTTATAGGCTTAGTATTTAGTTGACCTTAACCTAAACGTCTACCAAAACAATATAATAACTGGAAGCCTAAACTGAACTCAACATTAAATATTTTTACTTTTCGTATACGAAGTATAGAGAAAGTTTTGTAATCGTGCAAATATAGAAAACATATTTTTGCAAATCTCGACGTTTTACACTTCATGAGTCGGATAAACATAGTTTTGCAATCTTGTCCGTATGTCTCCCTCTCTTTCTCGCCCTCTCTCACTCTCTCTCTATCTCTCTCTATCTCTCTCCCTGTTTAACACGATAACTTGGGTACCGTTACAGCTAGGCTGATGACATTTCAACAATACTTATTAAATAAAATTTGTAGATTGCTTTACACTTTTCAGCGATTTCCGATGACTGGAAGTGGCACTTATCATACTTTTAATTTTTTTAAAGCCTATAACTTGAGTACTGTTTCAGATAGATAAACAAAATTTCAAATATACATAAAAGATCATATTCTCTTCCTTCTGTCAAATTTTGAGTAATATCATATAACCGGAAGTAGTATTTTACGCTATGTCCGATTCCTAAAAAAAAACGCATGTGAATTTATAAAGTACTAATATATTCCGCTTTATTATACACATTTTGTTTGGCGTTCACATGGTGCGCAATTCTTATTTTCTACGCGATTCTATTCTTTTTAAAGGGATGGTTACATTAGCTTCAAGCGTCTGAATAAAATTAATAAACTAATTATTTTATGTTTGTTTTACGTTTGCGTTTGCGTTCATTTTTGCGTTTGTGTTTGTGTTTGTTCTTTTACCAAGATAGTAGCCTACATTTGAACCATATTATCTCAACTTTTAAAATTTAATTTTTTTTTATATGGTTCGGCTTTTGGACCATGAATGAAGGAATGACTACTCTTTTTTTTAATAATCAATATTTTTGAAATATTGATTTTTCCTTTCTCCTTTCTCGTATACTAAGTATAGAGAAAGTATTGTAATCATGCAAAAAAATAATTCACAGATCTCAATGTTTTACACCTCACTGAGTCGAAAAACATAGTTTTGCAATTTCGTCCGTATGTCTGTGTGCGTGTATATATGTATGCCTGTAAATAATATAACTAGGATACCGTTACGGCTAGGTTGATGCAGTTTTATATTAAAGTAATATATCAAATTTGTAGTTCTGTAACGAATTTCAGCGATTTCCGATAAACGGAAGTGGAAATTATTCTACTTTTAATATTTTAAAAGCCTATAATTTGAGTACTGATTCCGAAAGATAAAAAAAAAATCACATGTAAGTAAAAGATCTAATTATTTTTCTTTTGTCAAAGTGTGAGTAATTTAATTGACAGCAAGCAGTAATGTACGCTATATCCGATTTCTCAAAAAAAGTATGTAAATTTATAAATATTTCATACTATTAAACACATTTTGTTTGGTGCGTAATTCTATTTGCTAAGACATTTTTTGAAATATTTAAAAGTTTAATTAATTAAAAATGGATTTAAATATTGTCTATATCCGAAGTTGCCATCTCTCGTAGTGTTGTATAAGAATGTTTGCGAAAGTTTAGCGAAGATCAATCCCGGTTTATTTAATAGCTAGGCATGCTGCCCAGCTTCGCTTAGGCTTTCGAAAACATTGAGAATTTGAATGCTTAATTAATTCGCCCGAGGCTCGGTCTACGACCTCAAGAGTTATGAAGAGGTTCCTCCGTGGACATTTTTTAAAAATGTATAGCGAAAGTTTAGCGAAGATCAATCCCGGTTTATTTAATAGCTAGGCATGCTGCCCAGCTTCGCTTAGGCTCTCGAAAACATTGAGAATTTGAATGCTTAATTAATTCGCCCGAGGCTCGGTCTACGACCTCAAGAGTTATGAAGAGGTTCCTCCGTGGACATTTTTTTAAAATGTATAGCTCATATAAGGTACCGGTCAGTCGAGGTCAGTTTTGACCCCCTCATCGTAGACTTTTCGGCCAACCGGCCCCCGTGTTCTGTCGCCCCAAGGCAAGGTCCTGCCAAATTTGAAGCGCCTGCGGCGCCGGGAAGTGCCCTATCGGACACCCGACAATTTAGATCTAGATCTAGATTCCTAAAAAGAATTTTTTTTAAAAGTTTAGCCCGAGCATAATTTAAAAAAATACATTAACCAAGTTGACTTGGTGTGTCTCGAACCCGCACCACCTGCGTGGTGTAATGTACACTAACATCTCCGCTATTTAGGCACCTTATAATATACGGAGAATGAAACACGCATTTTAAAATCTTAACTTACGCGAATATGCCTATTCTTTCAAATTAATTTTTTTATCCCAAATTAGCCAGTTCCAAACAAAGATTTTGTATAAAATAAATAAGTCTTGAAATAGTTTAGAATCTCTAGATCTAGAATCCAAATACATAAAAAAATTTTTATGAGTTTAGGCCGGAAAAATTGTATTGTATACATTTCATAGTGTACGTAGATCTAAATCAAATTTGAATGAAATAGTTCATTTCTTTTTATTCTAAACACGGCAGATGACGTCATTAGTTAATGTATAAGCAATAGTGACGTCACAGTTTTATGCGTTCTTTTTCACATATATTAATGCTTTTCCGGTAGCATAAATAATACTGTTTCTCTACATTCGAATACGCCTTTAATTTTTATTTTTCTTCTTTAAATAAAATTGTGGTTATGCATTTAAAACATCTAACATATTATTTTCAACAAAAGTCCGTATAAAGTTCTCCATATATCGCTGCCGTTTCTGACGTGATGTCCGGCGAAAATATTTTGCGGACAGAGAGAGAGAGAGAGAGAGAGAGAGGTGCGAACGTGGGGTTTTATAGATTTAGATATTCACATTAAAGGAAAGTTGGCAAAGAACGGTCCCGTGTATATGTGATTTTTCTACAAGTTTCAATTGTATTTTGCATTTAAAATGTTAATATTTCAAAAGATATGCACTTTCATCTGCGCATTTTCCCCGCCATTTTTACATGTCTAGCGAACCGGGCGCAATAACTTGTTTTTAAACGTACTTGTTTATACAAAATATACACAAATATTATAGTCAAAATATTTTCAAATACATTAAAACCTTATTTTTTAGTTAGATAGCTTTTTATAATTAGAAGCATTTTTTTACAAGCGTCCCATAACTGGGTCGCTAGTAGGATATGGGTTTAAAAAAATTACATTTGCGAAGCTCGGGTATGCATCTAGTTTTACATATCTTTATTCTGATTTTGTTTAAAAGGATAACTACTAAAAAAGTACTTGCAAACATTTTTGAAAGACAGTTCTAAGAATATTTGTATGCACTACTGCAAAGGCAAAATACCATAAGAACAATTAAAATGACCAGAAAGTGCGCGAAAACCACATCCATTTTTATAATCCATTTTATAATCGTCAAGTGTAGCACGTATGAACATAATTCGTTGAGACGTTTTAATTTCACTTTCATTTATAAAGGCCTATATATATATATATATATATATATATATATATATATATATATATATATATATATATATATATATATATATATATATATATATATATATATATATATATATATATATATATATATATATCAACTCCAAAATTTTTACCGCCCCCCCCCCCCCCGAACGAAATGAAATTTATATAATTTATATAGAAAATATATACTTTTAACAGTGTCCGCCCCCCCCCCGTAGAAAGTCTACCGCCCCCCCCCCCCCCCGAAAATTTCAAGTGCCCACTCGGAGAAAAAAGTCTGGAAGAAACACTGATTGTTCTCTCTGTAACCTTCGTCTGCTTCATTGGCTATTCAGCATATTGCATGGACATCGTTGCCACAGGATCCACAAGAATGGGCTGCACTGAATTGTTTTTCACAAGCTATACAGAATATATTGGCCATTTTATTGTCACTGCGGGGTCGGCGTGGTCGAGTCGGTAAAGCTCATGGTTGCTAAACCGAAAAGTCTCGAGTTCGAACTCTCGGGCAGATGAGGCTCGTTAGCTGGGGACAGCCACTCTTCTAGGAGAGACAACTCCAAAATTAAACAACTGCTGCCTTGTAGTGTGTTCTTGGTTGGACAAAGGCTATGGAAGCAAATCCAAAAAGAAAAGCAGGCTGAAATCGAAGTCAATGGCCTCAATGGCGCATAACCAGTTGACACGTAACGCTTAATTGTGTTGGAGGCGTGGTCGAGTCGGCAAAAAAAAGCTCATGGTTGATAAATTCGAACAGTCTCGAGTTCAACCTCGAGTTCAGTCTCGATCCCCTTCAACACTAATAATTAAGAACGAAGAAGAAGAAGAAAGATTGTCACTGCCACGGCAGCATATGTGTGTGCCGAGAATGTCGTTGCATTTATGGCAACCTCCTTTTCTTGTTCAATGTTCTCAAGATCTTCCTCAGTAACTAAATTACCGAGAGCCTCACTTGGCAGATTTGAAGTGCTAAGTCCCACTTTTGTTTTGCATCCAGAAGAACGGGTTTTAATCAATTGAATGAATTTAGACTCTCGGCCCAATGAGTTGATTCATTAGTCTGCATCCATGCCATCATTATGTTTTGAACATCTTTCAAAACATGATGGTTGGCACGTTCTACTGAACCTTGGCTTTGGCTATGCCTTGGATTTCCGTGAAGTAGTTTAAGTTCAGGCCACATGTTATTTAGCTCAGAAATAACTTAATTCACAAATTCTCTTCCATTAGGATTTGGATTATTTATTTTGGCAGCCATCTGGTATGTCTGTCACTTGTTCTGACGGCCCTTTTGGTCCATGTCACATTGCATATAGAATGCTATACAAACAACAGCCAAGCAATACGTTACTCTCAATGAAACTTCACCCGGAATAATGAAAACGCGATCACAACTTAGTCGGAGAGGATTACGGATACATTTTAAGTTCTTGTTAAATAATGGTTGTCGTTTTTTTTTTCTGGTTAACAATCCAAAACCGGTTTAAAGATTTAGTTTTTGATTTAGGTTTATTTTCAGTTGAAAGACCGCTTCCTTTTAAATGTTATTTCCCGGTTTCCGGCGTATTTTCGATTCTAGTTAAAGTTTTGATTCCGGTTATAGTTTAGATTATGGTTAAATTGCCGTTTCCGATAAAAATAATCGTTTGCGCTCAATGTTAATTTTCGATCCCGGATATATATTACCGTTTCTGGTTAAATTGATTCCATACATTTTACCGTTTTAGTTTTGATTCTAGTTCAAGCTAAATTACCGATTCCTTTTCGCAGTTTACATTAAGCTTTGGGTGGAGATATTATTTGGTTTTGGATTAGAACAAAATAAATAAACAATATTCGCCTAGCGCCCTTTTTATTTACCTCTATATAAAAACGGGACAGTTATCATCTGCAAACTTGATATTACTAAAAAGGTATTTTCTATGTTTAAAATTGTTTTGCACATCTTATTTTGTTGTCGCGTGATATGTAGAGAATATCCAGATCTGTGTTCTCCCATATAATGTACCAACTTATTTATTGAATGACGATGAGAACAGAAATATAACACAATATTTTCCTTTAGAAATCGTCTTAAGTTTTAGGTTCATTATTTCTTGCATTTAGTTAATACATTTGCACTGAAATGTTAATGAACAAATGTATGGAATTAGCGTATATAAACTACATATAACTTCCTAATACGATTCACTTACTACGTGTTTGTACAAGACTTCTACGTAGCGGGAGATTTAGCAAGTCAGTACGTATATAATGTTTTTATGAAATTCAATCTATTGATTTTAAGGGTGCCTGCTTTGTATAGCCCTACGCTGACGTTACGCTCTAAAATAAACTAAGACAGTCTTATTAAAGAATTCAATAGAATAAATGGGACGTGTTGATTCTGTAGTTACAAAGTGGCTCTGACGTCATGCATAATTGTTTTTGTATCTGGAGGCCACCTCCACTGTCACGTGATAATATTGTATTTCGTTTTTAGACTTGCAGTGAAAATAAATTTAAAGACACACTTGATGCTTCAGAAACTATGTATTAAATTACAAACTTTTCAAGATTGATTTTTGTCAACGTGGTGTTTATTTAAAACAGATACGATATATTCAGTCTACACAAGGTGTTAAATACATTTTACCATCTACAGAACTATATGGTTAATTCCAATATATAGTTATAATCCAAATAATGTTCCTTATTTTATTGTTGGGCCTCGGGGTCGAAATATATATATATATATATATATATATATATATATATATATATATATATATATATATATATATATATATATATATATATATATATATATATATATACAGAGGTATCTTGAGCTTCTAATTTAATTCGTACCGTAATATTACTAACTTGCGTGTTTTCAAACAAGAAAAGTGTATTTATACATAAGAATATAGTTTATGAAATAAACTGTGTATATATTTACTTTGAAAATCACACCGCTTAAGCTAAAGGAAGAAATGTAGGTCTGGCGTAGAATAGTGGAGGCTAGAGAAGGAGCTTTAATTCGTTCAATTACTCACTGTTAATGCAAACCACTTTCGATCACCGTAATTCACATTCTTTTTATCGAATAGTTTAAGCCCGCTAATTTGGTTAAGCGTTTCTTAAATCTCGCTTGTATGTCAAAGCAAATTTTAACGAGATCAATAAATTATTATCTTGGGCACTTGTATGTCGAGGTATAAATGTATATTGTATATTTACATATATTTTTGTGAACGTATTTATGTTTACAAATGAACTATCAAACAACGTTTTCAAAATATTGGTTAGCTACAGTTTGTTTTCGTCTTATATATTGCTACTGATAAATTAAAAAAAAAATGAAGAACATATTTTACCTCTAAAAAATAAACTGCTGCGTATGGACAAACTAAATCACAAGCGCTTCAGGCAAACGTCACCAACACACTGTCGAGCAGAGAAACTAACCTTGCTACTGTAAACAAACGGTATACGTTCCGACGACTTCCACTGAACAAAAATAAAACTTAGCTAAGACGTTATGCAGGCTATTCAAATATAATACCCTTTCAGTAGTGAACTGGTTGTTTTTCTAGGGGCTTTTTTATTTCCAATGAAATCGATAAAATCGATATGTCGGTAATGCGGCGCCCCAAGGGTATAGCTTTTTTTTATCTTCATTTATGTTAAGCCAACACAAAATTCTCTACTCTATAAAAGTATAAAGACACATTACATTTCGCTTTGAAAAAATTGTGTTTTAGAACTAATCATTATAGCTTTTAAAGAACTTAGTTTGAATATGTGCCAAAAAAGTGTCATTTGGTAACTATTCTTTAAACTTTACATACGCAAATCATTTTTGTCGAATTTTAAACACCTAAACTAGGAATGATGTACACAAAAAAGTATGAGTATAATCGATTTTATCTCATCAAATACACCAAATTCAATACATATTTAGCAATATGCTATAGCAAGCTCAGAAAAAATAAAGAGCGAAGATTAAAAACATTTAACAAGAGCCTTGCTTGGTACATATTGAACTTCCCGAACAATATCACGACTGATTTTTTTGTGTGTGGACAGATAGTACAAAACAACATAATAATTATTGATTCGTAAATATATTGATATACTAGTTATTTTATCTAGCTTTGACACTGTTTTCGAAAAACATCCTAACATCGTACACTTTACTTAACACATACAATACCAATCAATAATAAACTTTACTAATTTAACATCAACATTTTGAATACATTGTTTTTTTCTGTTCCACTAATAATAATGCTCTTACCGATTTAATACTACTCGGCCCGATAGTGCACGGGGGTTATTATTATTAAGTTATACATTTTTATGTTTATGGTGCTTGCAAAAAAATAAACGATGTCTATTACCATTAAGGCTGCTGAGACGTGTGTTCACGTGACTGTGAAGGTGACCTTCAGAACACGAAACATACATGACGTCAAAACCACTCTAAAACTCAGATTAAGAAATAACACCCCCCCCCCCGTTGGTTGCATTAAGTTTTTTATTCGGCCGTCAAAAAAGTTGTATAGCCTATCTTTAGCACAGGTTCATTGAAAGCAGGGATCCTTAAAATTAATATAGTAAATATAAAAAAGGTATACGCGTACTTACTTGATATGAAAGTGGGCTGTATAAATGTAAAATTTAAAACATTATTTATATTACTTTAGTGCAAGCCTTCCTTTCTAAGTGCAAGTAGTTAAATAATAAAAAAAGCATCGCACATTTTTAAAGTGGAGGAAACTTATAAAAGCTGAATGTCACATTGTTGTCCGATCGTCATCCAATTAACAGAATTTGACAGATCTCTGATCTGCATATTCCCTAAAACCATCAAGAAAACTAAATAAGATGAACAAAACAATAGAAAAAGATAGTAATATCATTATGATTTATTTGAAGTCTTTTTTATTATGTACAATGTATCTTGTATACACTAAACTTGAGATTAATCATTAATGTCACTTATTCGAGTTGTTGAAACCATTTTTCTCATTTGTGTGATGTAAATAATGCACAGTCATATGTGTGATGTAATTAGAGCTTAAAAACGAATAACTTTTGTCTCCTTAATTTCTTTATAATAATATGTATTAATTTTTCAAAGTATTTTGAAATATGTTTAAAAATGTTTCCATTTCATTTTCGATTAAAATAATGTTCACTTTAAGATAAAATAGTTAACATTTTATATAAAAAATAGGGAACAGGGCATTACCTCCCCCCGTCAATTACCCCCGGACGTCCCCCCCCCCCGTAATACCCCTCGGAATAATTACCCCCCCCCCCCCTGTCAATTACACCGCCCCCTGTCAATTACTCCCCGCCCTGTAGGTCATCCCCCCCCCCGTCTTAGCTTAAGGTTCAGCTACTGTTAGAACTAGGGTTTGAGTTTGGTCTAGGTCTAGGGTTAGCGCTAGGGTTAGGGTTAGGGTTAGGGTTAGGGTTAGGGTTATGGTTATGGTTAGGGTAAGGGTTAGGGTTATGGTTATGGTTAGGGTAAGGGTTAGGGTTAGGGTTAGGGTTAGGGTTAGGGTTAGGGTTAGAATCAGGGTTAGACTTAAATCAATGCCTAGAGTTGGGTTTGGTTTTGGTTTAATTTTAGGGTGAGGAGAATTCTTAGGGTTTTCGCCTTTGGCTTAAAGTTAGCATTAAGATAATTTATAGGTTTAGAGTTTGAGTTAGAATCAAGATTATATTTTGTCAGATGAGGGAGGGGGTAATTCTCTAGGGAAGTAGTTGACATGAGGGTAATTGACCGGGAGTAATTGCTCCGGGGGTTAAAAACGGTGGGGGGGGGGAATGTAGATATAACTTCTACGTTGATTTAAAAATGCATTCACATTCTTTTCAGGTATGCGACTTCTTCTTTGTGAATAGCTACTATTGAATGAGCCCATTTATAGACGACATTCAATTAATATTTTCTACGCGTTTCAACCGTCATGAATGATCAATTTATTATTATTCTCCTATTCACATTCTACTGTGGTACACGACTGAATCTGAATACGGTAGTATTAGATATTTACACTTCCGAAAGATAGTTTTGTTAACAATGCGCTGATTTTGTAATAACCATATTTGCAGATCAACTTCAATCGACAAGAAGACAACGTAGCAATCTAAAATCTTGACATTACAGCAAATTTGAAGATAATTGCCTAAACCCATCAACTTTCTATTATATATCTAAGAAACATATGACTACTAAGCATAAAATAAATTAGAAGTTTTTATTAAAGTTTTAGCTTATGCAATTTCATGACAGAAAAAAATGTATATTACTATTTTATATCTGTATCAGTCCTCATAAGCGAACGCACAGACAATCACAATCAACGATGTAAATTATTAATCTGATGTATTATACAAAAAATCTCCCTCTCTCTCTCTCTCTCTCGGTATATATATATATATATATATATATATATATATATATATATATATATATATATATATATATATATATATATATTCGAAAGTATGTGGGTTTGTTTGTGGGTTTGTCCTTTATTTATAACTACATTTTTCATCTGACAAATAAGAAACTTTGGAGAGCTGAGCTGAGCATATTCCAGGGGAAGCCACTGTGGGAAAAATCTATCAATAACTCGTTGGGCTGCGCTCAAGCATTAAGCGAGTTGGCGCCCCGGGCTTCGCCTTAAATGCTATTGCATCTATGCAAGTACTATAGACTATAGATAAGATGGGGTATTTTAGTCGTTTTTATCCAGCTTAAAAAAGATATTGTAATAATGTTTAATAGTATTAGTCGCTCCTGACCAGGTAAGGGGTCATCCATAAATGACGTCACGCTATTTTTGACGATTTTAACCCCCATCCCCTCCGTCACACGTTGTCACAAAAAGCCAGACTCCCCTAAAATGACGTCACACCTCAGCCTACAACGCCCTTCAAAATTTGCTATTGACTTTTTCTTAAAACATCTATATTTTCTAAAATCTTGTCTGAACTCTCTCAAAATAGAATATTTTAATCAATTCCTATTACAATTTATTAAAACATGTTTCTAAAACCCGAAATAACGTCTAAAATTCGTATTCTAACATTGCCTTTTTTTAATGCAAAAGTGTGACGTCGCACCATCTGAACTACCCCCCCTTCATCACACACCGTCAATAAATTGCTGCCCCCCCTCCCCGCTACCAGTGTGACGTTATTTATGCACGACCCCTTATTTCAATAATACTATATTAGTAAAATAATCAATACAATCGATTTTCGGTCTTTTAAATTTTACGATTTCTCGATGTGTTCCTTGGTACCTCTTCCCACCCAACCTACCTGTAAGCTAATGTCTAGTACTTAACACATTTCACAACATACACCTCTGTCATTAGCACAGCTGCGACTAGCAAGCCTACCTACCTACCTACCTACCTACCTACCTACCTACGTACCTACCTACCTACCTACCTACCTACCTACCTACCTACCTACCTACCTACCTACCTACCTACCTACCTACCTACCTACCTACCTACCTACCTACCTACCTACCTACCTACCTACCTACCTACCTACCTACCTACCTACCTACCTACCTACCTACCTACCTACCTACCTACCTACCTACCTACCTACCTACCTACCTACCTACCTACCTACCTACCTACCTACCTACCTACCTACCTACCTACCTACCTACCTACCTACCTACCTACCTACCTACCTACCTACCTACCTACCTACCTACCTACCTACCTACCTACCTACCTACCTACCTACCTACCTACCTACCTACCTACCTACCTACCTACCTACCTACCTACCTACCTACCTACCTACCTACCTACCTACCTACCTACCTACCTACCTACCTACCTACCTACCTACCTACCTACCTACCTACCTACCTACCTACCTACCTACCTACCTACCTACCTACCTACCTACCTACCTACCTACCTACCTACCTACCTACCTACCTACCTACCTACCTACCTACCTACCTACCTACCTACCTACCTACCTACCTACCTACCTACCTACCTACCTACCTACCTACCTACCTACCTACCTACCTACCTACCTACCTACCTACCTACCTACCTACCTACCTACCTACCTACCTACCTACCTACCTACCTACCTACCTACCTACCTACCTACCTACCTACCTACCTACCTACCTACCTACCTACCTACCTACCTACCTACCTACCTACCTACCTACCTACCTACCTACCTACCTACCTACCTACCTACCTACCTACCTACCTACCTACCTACCTACCTACCTACCTACCTACCTACCTACCTACCTACCTACCTACCTACCTACCTACCTACCTACCTACCTACCTACCTACCTACCTACCTACCTACCTACCTACCTACCTACCTACCTACCTACCTACCTACCTACCTACCTACCTACCTACCTACCTACCTACCTACCTACCTACCTACCTACCTACCTACCTACCTACCTACCTACCTACCTACCTACCTACCTACCTACCTACCTACCTACCTACCTACCTACCTACCTACCTACCTACCTACCTACCTACCTACCTACCTACCTACCTACCTACCTACCTACCTACCTACCTACCTACCTACCTACCTACCTACCTACCTACCTACCTACCTACCTACCTACCTACCTACCTACCTACCTACCTACCTACCTACCTACCTACCTACCTACCTACCTACCTACCTACCTACCTACCTACCTACCTACCTACCTACCTACCTACCTACCTACCTACCTACCTACCTACCTACCTACCTACCTACCTACCTACCTACCTACCTACCTAACTACCTACCTACCTAACTACCTACCTACCTACCTACCCACCCACCTACCTTATTATTCCTACCTTATTATTCCTACCTTATTATTCACGTCTTATGTTTTATTTTTCATTCGCTCACTAAAAAATAATTATGATATTTCCAAATACTTTACGATTTTCACAATTGTTTTCGGTTTCTCTTGTTACTTCCTACTTGAGTATAGTATTATAGTTTTCGACACTGATAAATCAAATTTCATTAATGCATACTAGCACAAATTAAACTGATTTAAAGATCAGTAATCTATCGTAATATATTTAAATTAATCAACGTTTACAAGTTTTAATACTTAGATATGTATTTGTTCATTGACATCTTTGTTTTGAAAGAAAGGAACAGAAAATATGTTACTTGAGTAGAACATTAAAATATGTACTTGCGTAGAAAAAATATGTTGTTTAAAAATAAATGTACAAAGCTATTTAAATTTAAAGACTTTACAGATTTGATATACATATTCAAATTTAGAAATAAAAACACATCATTATGCAAACGAAAATCAATAACTAAGTTTTTCAACATGCTTACAATATAAAAAGAAAATGTCGTTTTATGGAAACAGAATAAAAGTTAAATACGTTTTATTGCGCTTATTTCTAGCTTTATTAATACGCTTATTTGTATTTACAGAAGGTTCCAACAAACTTATTTTTTAAGTAGGACAGGATTGGATGTTCCTCTGATACGGGCCTATTTATGAATCTATTATTAACAAGTGTTTCACTGGTATTTGAGGTTAATTATACGGAACGTGTGCGCTTACTAAGTCTGCTTGTAGATTCATGAACACTTAACTTGAAAAACAATTATAGTGAAGGTTTGACTACTTATTGTTTCGTGTATGTCTGTAATGACTAATATATATTTATACCAAACCTTTTGTAATTAAAAGATTTCATATAGAAAGTTGCTAGTTTTCTTTAAAAAATATAAATTATATATAATATGAATTAATTATCTTATTTTATGTGATTAGAACATTACATAAGAAAACTGAAAAAAACTCATGTAAGTATCGGTCTTACCATGAATATACATGTGTGTGTATTGTTTAAAGTGTATTTTTAAGCTTAATCCCAAGATAATTATTATAATTTATTAACTTTCCAATTATAATTTAATTTTTTTTAATTCTTTGCATTGTAACCGTTAATGCGCCTGTTCCTAATTAATGAAACACTTGTCTATATGTATATAAATAAAAGTATATCGGAGTGTTCAGTATGGAAATCTAAACGCTTGAATGGATCGGGCTATGTTTAGATGTTTGTGGTTGAGGTTGATATTGGGGTAACGATTGGTTTATAACTGTAATTACACTAATGTTTATGTTTGTTTTTGTTTTTGTGCGATTGTGTTTTGAGGCTACAGTAAGGTTTATGTCCCTGTTTGAGTTTCTGTTTACATGGTTGTTATTTTATTCGTACATGTGCGAAGAGGGCCAAGGGTTTATATATATATATATATATTTATGTGGTTGAGGTTGTGGTGAGGATTAGTTTATGATTTCGTTTATGTTTATGTTTGAGGTTGTAGTGAGGTTTCGGGTTTATTAATGTTTGTTTTTATGTTTCTGTTTGTGTTTATATTTGTGTGTATGTGATTGTTTTTTAGACGTAGAAGTGGGATGAGGGGAGATGGTGTATGTGTCATTGCGTAGATATATATATAATTAGATTAGACTAGTAGAGATTACTATGGACGGTGCGAAATTGACGGTAGACGATTTGGTGCGAGAGTATTGTGCGCGTGTTCAATAAAAGATGTGTTGCGTGAGTGTGACGTGAGCATGACGCGACAATGTACCGATGACGTAGGATGTGGTAGAAGATGTAGTAGAAGACGGACGTATTCTTTGATATTGTGTTAACGATCTATAAGTGTGTGATAATAAAGTTATTGTCATTTCATAAACGAAGTTGTTGACATTGTTAATTAGTGTCTGCGTAAAATAAGAGTGATTCCCGTCCTCCTTCACAAGTGTAATAGTTGCTGTATTAATAGCAGTAGATTAGAATATATAGATGATATACATAAACCCCTTATCACAGTATGTCTATGTCTAAGTTCGTTTATGTTTGTGGTTAGGGTTAGGTTTGGATTTAGATTGAATGTTAATTATGTTTGCATATAATTGGGAATTTAATACACTCTCAAGATGTGGGCAGCGACAGGTATACGATGCTGAATAAACACACAAGACACTGACCTTTACAAAAATATTTTTTACAAAAGCCAGTGCAGAGTCTGGCCGGAACGGCGTGTGCTATATACTATTTTCATGTTTCAAACTACTTAAAGTTTGATTACACAGAAGTCACATTGATCAAATTTGTAACTACTATATTTAGGTAGCACAAAGTATCGAATGAATAAATAAAGTATGCCATATTTAGATCTTGTATGAAAGCTCTTTGAAATTACAACACTTTCTTCGCCAGGACATTCCGCATTCTGTTTTAAAAAACCCTATTCAAAAGTCACGTGATCTAATGTATCCTAACTTGTACAGCTATTCATACTTTTCATACCTCTAATCCTATTAAATATAAGCTAACGACAACGTGAATACACATATTTAATAAAGATTGATATCGATTTTCATAAAATTCGATGATGATGAAATGAATGAAGAGTTAAGATTACAAAAGAGAGTAGAACGTGAAGGAAAACAAACTAGCCTGAGAAGTTGTGTCAAATGACTTTGATTAAAAAAATAACTAGTATACAGTATGTTTAGTATATAAAATAAATAAAAAGTAGTATTTAAAATACATACCTACCACATGGCACTTGATTAATCCACGCTAATTATGTTGTTATTTTTTTCACATTACCAAAACAAAGTAATAAAAAGTAAATCCCCCCACCATGTAACGGTTTTTGTAAGGGGAAGTAATTGTGCATTCCTAATTTATCAAGGGACGTAACGAGTGCTAAAGAACTAAATGTAAATAATTTTCAGACATAATTTGAACTTTTATGAAAGTTTAGGCATTTTTTTTTAAATTTTGTTTGATGGACATGCTGAAAATTATTATTAGAAGTTTGAAAAATGAAAACTGTTTTACACCTTCAATATTAATTTTTAATATCATTAACTTTGACGATGAGCACTTTAGACATATAACACAATTTTATTGAAGTCTATTATTTTCTTATATGTCTCTGTATTTAGCGGTCCACTACATACATACAAAATTAAACTGTATATATTAGATTTCACTCAATATTTCAGGAGTCTGAGGCAGGGGTCGGCAACCTTTTGAAGCGGAAGAGCCAAAAGTTACAATTTTCAAAATTTCCATGGTTTTAAAGAGCCACTAACATTTTTTTATTTCAAATATTTAATTTTTTATTAAGATTATTAGTATTTGTTTAAGGAGCTGGAGAGCCGCATCTTGATATCAAAAGAGCCGCATGCGGCTCGCGAGCCGCAGGTTGCCGACCCCTGGTCTGAGCCAAAAAAAAATTTAAAAAATTCAGGTGTTGGTAAATCCTTAACATTTGGTAAAGACTTGCGTTCATTAATTAATTACGTTTACTCTTTCCCACTTTCTAAAACATACCAGTTCCAATATACAATTTATTCAACCATTTACTTGATGTGGAATAGAAAACTACGTTCTAGACCCAGCATTTTTGTTCGTATATATTGTGAATGAGATGACGAAGTTCAAGTGTGAGGCAATCAGAAAGCTCCTTTAATTTTTGTCAAACTTGCTGTCGCCCAGTCAGCGGTAACTAAATATGAGGTCTACTTCATCGTACGTTTCTTACGTCAAAACACTGAACTTTGTATCCAGATTTGACTGCGAGACATCCTAAATCCTAAGTTCAGAGTAGGAAACAGAAACAAAAAATAAAGCCAATTCAAATATATATTCACGTTAGATTTAACCAAGTTTATTCTTTATTTCTTTTACTCACATCGGAAAAAGATACAATTTAAAATAGAATTCCAACATATACAATCCCATGTGCACACTTCACTCTCTGTCTCAACCTATTTCTATGTTCCTCACATATTTTCCGAGGCTGTGAACAGTGTTTTTCCCAGACTTTTTTTCTCCGGGGTGGGCATTTAAAAATTTCAATGAAGGGTGAGGTGTAAACGCTGTTAAAAGTGTATATTTTCTATATAAATTCTATTTCCTTCGAAGGGGTGGTAGACTTTCATCGAAAGGACCGAGCCCCCCCCCCCCCGAACGAAGAGATACGTGGAAGAAACTATAGCTGTGAAATTAGCATCTTCATCAAAATATGGAAAACTCAAAGATACCGATTTGTTGTTGAATATAATATGTTGGATGTATTAAATGTATAAACTAAATTTTATTTAAGACGAAGAATAAAAGAATATTCAAATAAAGAAACAAGTCTTTAGGTTTGATTGTAACAAGAAAGCTATAGAGAACACATAAGTAATAAGAAACTATCACGGTCTAAGAGAATAAGGTTATATGAAACAAACAGAAAAGTATAATGAACTAATGTTAATAAAATGTTTAAACAACGAAAGCACACAACACTAATGGCATCATTAATTTTTGGATAAAAATTAGAAATCAAAATCAATTGTCAAAGATATGACACAATAAGATTTGCTTCCAACATTAGAATGTGAAGAAATGAACAATGTCATTCAAAGTTAATTTAGGCCAATAATTGAAATGTAAATGGTACATTAACGCTTTACAATAACATACTTTCTTTTATAAAGCAGACAACCAACTTACGGAACATCAGTTTACATTCTATACACCACAAGTTTATAACAATTATTAGTCCACAAACAACGAACTATAATTTAATCCACCAGAGTTAGGGTTAGCTCCACTGTGGGAATGGTAAGACCCCCACTCGAACCCCAGTTTGTACACCACAGCCCCACTGCTACCGGGACAGGTGCACGTTGTGTACGTGTACCTGGTCCGGCTATCCAATCCCACCACCTGCCTATGTACCCAGAGACCTACAGAGACCTGCTTAGAACAGCCATGAGGATGTGACACTATAATCGCCAGCTTATCCACATCTCTACGACTCTTGTATTTGTGACTTAATTTATCCCATAAACCCTTAAACTTCCCAACCATATCCTCTAGTTTAACGGCTACATCTAAGTCGTGTGTCACACAATCCAATTGACACCAGTCTTGCTCAGCGTCTGAATAACCCGCCAGCCACCCATAAATCTTGACCACTGGACTTATATCATCATCGAACCACAACCTACAGCTGGACTGTCTCGCCTCACTCGCATCAAAAATCACATGTCTGACTGTCACCACACCAATTCGCCACCAAACTTTGCTGGGTGTGTGCGAATGGTCACATTCAGGACATGGACAAGTTCTGTAGGTTCTTGAAATGTTGGGATCTCCCTCTGTGTACTTTGTCACCTGCCATATCATCGCAGTGCCTGTATGCAGTAAGTTCTGTGCCCTGGTGTTGTAGCAAGGATATGGATATTT